>NC_141672.1:99631189-99911189 GCF_028749965.1 Puma concolor | reverse complement strand
CAACACAGAGCCTGACGGGGTGGGGGTGGGGGGGCTGGAACTCACAAACCATGAGATCATGACCTGAGCCCAAGTCAGACGCTTAACCAACTGAGCCACCCAGGCGCCCCAAGTTCAGTAGACTTTAATGCACTTTCTTAACTAAATTGATCATTACCAGTTGAAGAGCTATTTAATATTTTAAGTATAGTTTCCCCAAATTTAGTTATGCTTACTGGACTTGACTTTGTTAATGCCCGTGTTGCATACCTCATTATTTCTCTTACAGCTGAATGATGGTGGCTATTTTTAGTCCTTTATTTTCAGACCTTGCTTCTCATCTTCTTTTCAGTATCGTTACAACAAATTCTGGGGCTGCCTGGGTGGCTCAGTTGGGTGAGCCTGCGACTTCAGCTCAGGTCATGATCTTGCGGTTAGTGAGTTCAAGCCCCATGTCGGGCTCGGTGCTGACAGCTCAGAACCTGGAGCCTGTTTCAGATTCTGTGTCTCCCTCTCTCTCTGCCCCTGCTCACCGATAGAAATGGAAACTCTGAGACAGATAAATCTTGTCTATCTGGACTTTTTAGCTAATCAGGTAAATAACAAAGTTATGTGAAATTATGTGTAATGTATGCATGTTATTTTGTTTTCCTTATAGTGTAAAAGAATTCTTACAGGTAAAGAAAACATACACATTTTGAGGATTTCATATCTTCAATGGAAAATACTCCCCCCCTCCCCAACCCATCTTTAAAAAAAAGAAAGTTATAATGTTCAGGGTCAGAAGTAATAGTATCAAATCTTAATTGGGAATAAAAATGTATTATCTATACATTTTATTTTTCCTCCATTAGCATTTTGAGTATTACACGGATCATTCATTTCTTCTTTTGGGGGGGTGGGATACATATCAGAACAAAGGTACTGTTGCATTAAACAGCTGATTCCTGGACTCTGATTAGCCTGGGGAGAGGAGGTCTGTGTCCTCCCTTTGCTTCTCCAGACCTGTACTGGCAGTGCCTTTTCTCTTGACTCCGATTCTCTCCGTGCCCTTTTGGGAAGGGGATACATACAAAGGTGAGCCCTGCTGAATCAGGAGACTGAACAGAGAGCTGAGTCCTCTAAGCCTAAATCTGAAATCTGAAAGGAACCAGGCAGTGTTGGATTCATTCATCTGTCTTCCTGGACCTCAGAGAAAAGCCCCTTCAACCCCCCCCAACCCTTTTTTAAACTGGTTGGAGTTCTACTTATTCTTTAAAATCTGGGAAATTATGGCCTCCATGAAATTTTCTGTGATAACTGTAGTTGTATTAAATTTTTCCTCTTAGCTTCTATTTTGTACTACTTTGAGGATTTTTAGCATAGTAGGTTGTAGTAGGTTTTTATGTATTTGCCTTTTTCTTCAGTGAGATTTTTAAAAGAATTGATTACTTTTTATATAAGTAAGTCAGTGTTTGTAGAAAAATCAGGAAGAAATAAAAATCGCCAATAATCACACTTACCAGAGTCTCCGAAATAAACACTATTAAACATCAATACTGGTAATACTCACCTAGCACTTCTAAATGCATTAAAGATTAACTTAGTGGTTCTCAAATGTGCATCTGGATCACCCAGAGGGCTTATGAAAACACGGATTCTGGGCCCCAGATCCAGCATTCCTGATTCAGTAGATCTGGGGTGGGATCTGAGAATTGGCATTTGTAGTAAGTTCCCTAGTGATGGTGAGGCTGCTGGTCCATGGACCTTTCTTGGAGAATCACTGAATTAACTCATTTAATCCACACCTTAACCCTATGGAGTAAGTACCATCATTATTACCTTTTACAGATGGGGAAACAACTTGGTCAGGGTCACACAGCTAGTAAATGGCGGGCCAGGATTCAACCTTAGACACAGTCTGTTCTGAGTTCATGTTTGTAATCATGACACTGGACACGTGGGTTAATAGAACACAGAGACTCTCTGGAGACCAGAAAGGTTTCACAGTAGAGGTAACTGAGAGTCAAGTCTTAGAAGAATGGTCAAGATTCCTGGAAGGAAGGTTGTGGCTGGGTATTCAAGCACACGGGGACAGAATGTGTACCAGCCTGGAGGAAAGAAAGGGCATGGCAGTCAGTGGAAACACAGTTTGGTTTTGCCTGTATAGGCCTTGTTGCCCGATTGTCCCTTGAAGGCAAAGGCCAGGGCTCTGAAATTCTGCACCAAGTATCTGGCCTATGTTAATGATCAGTGAATGCTTGCCAACTAGATTTTCTCTTGATAAGATATAATGAACATGGCTTTGTAATGAGGAACTAAAATGTCAGCACTGTTCTGGTTAACCATGATAAAAATAGGCCATACCAACTTTGAGGTATGTCTTAATGTGAAAGTTTGGGCTGCTTTAATTTTATTATGGGGTGTGAAGAATAAGAAATAAGATTTGTTTAATTGCTTTTTAAAATTATGCCTATTTACGGGTTTTCAGGTGAAAAGAAATAAAAGCTGTGGAATAAGAATTATAGTCTCCTGCTTCCTCTTGGTTCTGGTGACAGAATCATTTATTATTCTAAATTTTCTCTCCCTTAATCTTGTATCTTGTTTATTTTAATTGAATCGATTCTGCTTTAGGATAATAGAAAAATGTGAAAAACATTTCAGAGAGAAACAAGCTAGTTTGTATGAAGACCATTCTCTTAAAAATGTTGTTGCATGGAAAGAAACCATACGAAAAACAGAGCTTTAAGATTAGCAATAAGTACTAAAATTTTCCAAGTATTTTTCAAATGGCCTTCAACAGAAAGATAGCCTCATGGGTGTATGCCCGTGGTTGCCACATGCACGTACATACTTTTGGAAGGTTAGCAAATTATCCCACTCCTCTCTGATATTTAAATAAGGTGAGGTATGAACTTAAGGATAAGTTTTACATATCTGTCCCATCCATTCGGTTTTGTTGATTAGGTTATTAATGCTTTTGAAAGCATTATATCATTTATGTCTATCCATTTACAGTTTTGAAGCACTTTTGCATATATTTTCCATTGACCGTACACTTATTTTCGTATAATAATTTTTCTTATAGGCCAGCTACAAATGCATGCATATTGTGAAAACCCAGATATAGTGTTATGTGGAAATAAGAGTGATCTAGAAGACCAGAGAGTAGTAAAAGAGGAAGAAGCAAGAGGACTTGCAGAGAAATATGGGTGAGTGTTTCTGTGGAGAAATCTAGAGAAAACATTTCCAATTCAAACATTAGCACATGAATGGGTAATAGAAAATACAAAAGCAAAAAATCAGCACACTCAGATGTAAGCCTTGGGAGGTATAAATACCTACTTTGCATATTAATATGTGAAAATATAAGAAAAACACTGGGTGAGGGCTTTAATTTACTCTTTCAGTACCATTTTCTCAATCTACTGGTGTTTGAAGAAAGACACATTTTGAGTGCAAATGCCCTAATTCTATAAGGCTGCTTTCCCAAGATGCAAGTAGGAGATGCATGGGATAAGAAAATTATCTCTATTCAGCAAAAAAATTGCAAAGCCAGTTCATGTGCTGCCGTAGAGAGCCCCAGAATACAAGCAGGCCTATTGGCTTTGAAATTTCTATGCTGGGAGAGGAGTGTGAGGATCCCCTTGGTTTAGGTTGTGGTTTTGTTGTAGAGAATAATCTAAATACTGTCTTCCTTGAGCTCTGGAATAGGATCACAGTAGCAACAGCATTAATTGGCCATGAAAGAAGGGGTTAGCCTCCGCTTGTTAAAAATGTCAGGGCACCTCTACAAAGGAATTTGTGCTCTGCTTTGTTTCTACCTCTATACAATGAGAACTCAAATGTATATGCATTAATTACCCTTAATGTAAGCAGGAGGCAGCAAGTGGAGTTGAGAAGGAAGGGAGGTTAGAGAGGTGGTGTGGAGTGCAGGAGATGCTACTGGTCCTGGTTGTTAGGCAGAATCCAAGGAGGCCAGAGGAGGCACTTTCTCTTTTTATCTTGTGACAACTGCTTTGTTCTTCCTTGGATTGATGGAGGACCAGAAAACACTGGAGGATAGGGTTCACATTGGGAACGGAGTAGAAGGATAGTTTGGCCAGGCGGGAAGAAGCCAGAGTCTGGGGACAGTTTTGAATACCAGATAAGGAGAGTAGACTTAATCTCCTGGGGGACAGGAAGTTGCTGAAAGCCTTTGAATGTGGAGGGATGTGATAAGTACTTCTCTATATCAGTCTAGGGTGGTGGATGGGTGGGGTGAAATGGAGGGAGGAAAGACTAGAGACAGGGTGGGGCAGAGCAGGATTTTAAGTCTTTCTCAATTCTAGGGGTGGGGCAAGGCAGGGTGGGGCTGAGGAGCTGTGTGTATTCCCATCAACTATATTAGCTTACCCTGGCACAGATTTGCAGTAGGGTGTGGAGGTTTTCACTGTAGGATAGATGGTGCTTAACTGTGTTAGAATCACCTGAGGAGCCAGGCATCTGTGTTCACTCAGTCAGTTAAGTGTCCTGAGTATTGGTTTTGGCTCAGGTCATGATCTCATGGGTTTGTGAGTTCAGTCCCTACGTTGGGCTCAGCACTGCTGGCACAAAGCCTGCTTGGGATCCTTTCTCTCTGCCCTTCCCCTCTTCCTGTGTGTATGCTCTTTCTCTCTCAAAATCTTTATTTAGATACAAAAAAAAAAAAAAAATCTGAGGAGCTTTTAACAAATGCTTGTGTCTGGGCCTTACCTCTGAGCTTCTGAAATAATTGGCCTGGAACAGTTTATTAGGCAAGATTCAATTGAAGAAAATTATACCTAAAAAAATTTGTTACAGGGATTTGTGGGAGCTGGTTAAACAGTTTCTGTAAAGTGTTGTTTCCGATGCTGAAGCTTGAAGTCCACAGGACAGGAAATCAGGAAGGGAAGGTGGGTCTAAGATGAGAGAGGGCACCAGGAACACCATCTAGGACCCATAATGACACATGAAACCCATGTCAGTACTTGCTGCCTCTGACCTGGATGGTGTGGATAGCTTAGAGAAGCCAGGGACCTTTGGCACAGAGCTAGGCACACTCACTTGGCCCAGGAGCTGGAGAAACTGAGAGGATCTTGGGGAAGGTGGAGCAGGTAGAGGTGTGTTTGCTGGTTTATGCCAACGAGATGAGCCAGAAGGTGAGCAACAATGTATGAGAGCTACGGAGTGGCGGCTGCTTTACTTCCACCCCCCAAAGTCCCCCAAATCTCTCCTGTGATCTACCCTAACTAGAAAGGAAATTCTGGGGAATGTTCAGCCTAACCAAGTTGACCTGTTACAAAACCACCACAGGCAGGGACCTGGACGTTGATGTCTTTTATTTATTTATTTATTTATTTTAATTTTTTTTTTTCAACGTTTATTTATTTTTGGGACAGAGAGAGACAGAGCATGAACGGGCGAGGGGCAGAGAGAGAGGGAGACACAGAACTGGAAACAGGCTCCAGGCTCTGAGCCATCAGCCCAGAGCCCGACGCGGGGCTCGAACTCACGGACCGCGAGATCGTGACCTGGCTGAAGTCGGACGCTTAACCGACTGCGCCACCCAGGCGCCCCCGTTGATGTCTTTTAAAAGCTCTCCACTTGATTGTCATGTTAAAAGTACCTCTGGTGCTATTAACAAATACTCAGATCTGGGCCTCACCTCTGAGCTTCTGACACACTTGGTCTGGAGTAGTGATTCTGAGGTGGAGGCTGGCAGAGCCCCACAGGAGATTCTGATATGCTCATCTATTCTTGAGAGGCACTCCTGTAATGAAAGTAGTGCAAAGGAAAGGGGGAGGGCCAGATACCAGTGAGAATACTGAAGTGTCGAAACTGGGACCTGGGAGCTATGTTGCAAGTAGGTGAGGAGGAAGTGAGCGATGAAGCAATGGAAACCATGGGCCTAGACCATGCTCTTGAGAAGTATGTGAATGAAGCCAAAAGAGGTAGGGCATCTAGGGGAGCTAGCTAGATCCAACAAGTATGTTCTCAAGTACTGGAGTGAAGCCAGGATTGACTTCTTCCCCCTCTGGGCTTTTTCAGCCTTTTGTTTATTTCCTCTGTTCTGGTTCTCGGGATTCCACATCCTCCCTGGTATCAAAGAGCCCAACATTGCCTTCTGTCTGTAGGGGGAATCTGGGATTGTAGGGAGACAGGGATTGTCTTTCATCTATGTCCAGCTCACAAGCTCTGGGGAGTACTTCATAAGAGGGGCTCAATCTAAAGTTTCTGAATAAAGTTAAATTGAGAGGAGGGATTAGCACATAAGATTATGGAATCTATTGGAGAAGAATGGAAAGGAATGGAAACAAAATTTTCTTAGGATTTAGGAAGCATAAAACGTAGTTCTGTAGGCGTTTTCGCAATTTCAGGAGGAGCTATAATGAAACAGTTTAGTGCATATGCATTTCATAAATTTGACATCTAAGTTTAATGATTATTTTCACAGAATCTTTTTTTCATTTTTAATCCTTAACATTTTCATTGGCTGTACATGTACTAAAGGGCTATGTTGGTCAGTTTATCTCTATGCTAAAAGTCATAAAATAGGGTACAGTTTATGATATATCTTGATACCGTTTGTATATTTGATAAATTTGCATTTTCTGTTCCTATTGTGCTACCTTTTCTCCCCAGTTCCTGAAAATGGATCATTGGCTCACAAATGGTTCTCTTAAATATACATGCATTTGGAGAAAGACTTTGTCTTAGAAAAACTTTGAAAACGTAATAAAGACCATGTTACAGTACAAATATGGAACATAAGTCTGTGTCTGCGAGGACAGTAGATCTGAGAATAAGGATTTCATGGGGTAGCCAAAAATGGAAAGGGTGAATCGAATGCATGATGAAGAATATCAGAAGTTTTATTTTTAGTAGATTAATAATCCATTTACCTGTAATTCCCTATAATATTTAGGTTTGTCTAGAACAAGTGCAAAATAATACTTTCTAGTACGTTATATTGAATAAAATTGTCAGTGCAGTCAGAGAAAAGAGTAAAGCAGGTTTGCTCAAACTTGTACTGCTGCCAGTCAAAACAATTACAGTCTACAGTTGCTGAAACACTTTAAAAAATAGCTACAAAGTCAAATATGTTAGAAGAGGAAGCAGAATCCAGTATTGGCAACATTCTCTTTGAGGTGATACTGTGGGATTTCAAGCCTTAGTGTAGTGCAGTTCAGAATCACCTGAATGCTGGGTCCCAAGGAGTTTCTTTATTTTATTTTTTAATATATATATATTTTTTATTTTTGAGAGAGGGAGAGCTAGAGAGAGAGCGAGAGGGAGACAGAGCTTGTGCGTGCGCACGCACACACACACATAACACACACACACACACACAACGCACACACACACACGCACACACACGCGGGGGAGGGGCAGAGAGAACGGGGGACAGAGGGTCCCTAGTGGGCTCTGCATTGACAGCCTGATGCTGGGCTTGGACTCAGGAACTCTGAGGTCATGATGTAAGCTGAAGTCGGATGCTTAACAGACTAAGCCACCCAGGCACCCCCCACAAGGAGTTTCTGTTTCAGTAGATCCGGGGTAGAACTCAGAAATTTGTTTCCGATCCCCGGATGCTGCTCCTGCAGGTGGCTGAAGACAGCACTTTGAGAACCACTGGCGTGGATGTCAAGTTACTATCAGACGTGCATGCTGGTGGATATTTTCCTTGACAGTATAGTTGGACAAATCATTATGCACAGAATGTGAAGCAGTTGTCTACCATGGTTGGGTGAGGGAAATGTGCTCAATGACGCATCATTGGAAAATCCATGTTTTAGAGAGGAATGTTTTTCTTTCACAGTAGATTAAATCAGCTGTGGTATAGACTGGGAAGGGACACTGGGGTTGGTACTGAGAGAGTATCCACCACAAGTGGGCAGGCAAGGACTTTGTGAGTAAAAATGGCTGCATCCAAATACCCTCCCAGACTCTTCTTTTTTCACAAGGTTAGTTGGTGGTCATTACAACCCTTTTGTTCGTGATTCAGAGTTGAAAGAAATAGAAAAAAATGTGACTACAAGGAAGGAGTGAAAATTGAGTGTACGTATTTCATGTGTCGTACAGAGGAACGGGTAGCAATTTTTTCAAATTGAGTAATAATTGACATATAATATTGTATTAGTTTTAGGTGTACAATGGGATGATTTGATACATGTGTTGCAAAATGATCACCACAATAAGTTAACATCCATCACCACATATCATTACAATTTTTTTCATCTGATGAGAACTTTTAAGATCTACTTCCTTAAAGGCAGCAAATTTAAGACAACTTTTTCCCCACTGGAGGCTGTGAGCTATTGATGAGAAAGTTGCTCAAGAGTTTCTGGATTAAAGGATGTGTTAAAAACATTTATTTACAACATTATTGAGTACAGGCTATTTCTGGGGTTCAAGTGGCTTAGCTCAGGAGCATACTTAGTGTCCTTTGTGCGTTGAACTAGATGAAATGTGGTATGAATAGCTTGATCTCAAATAATTTGATACTTTGCATACTTCATGACATCCTTCCTTTATACAAGAAATAATGATGTATTATTGGGCATGTTTAAAACCAC
Organism: Puma concolor; assembly: GCF_028749965.1. Classification (NCBI taxonomy): domain Eukaryota; kingdom Metazoa; phylum Chordata; class Mammalia; order Carnivora; family Felidae; genus Puma; species Puma concolor. The sequence goes on along the minus strand of NC_141672.1, from coordinate 99,902,655 downwards.
ACACATAAGCTGAAACTAAACATGCAAACTTTTTCAGAACCCCACACAACTCATTACAGGATCTAGATTTTATTTGGCACAACCTCCTAGTTTGAAACAGTCCATAAACCAGCCCTTTCTTATACATGGTTGTTCATTTAGCATTCAACAGACTTTGAAAAGTAGTGAGACTAATCATGGAATTTAGTAAAAAATTTCTCCATAATATCTGGATCCATACTGGAGCCAAATAACTAGAACCATTTGACAGAAGCCTCAAATATACTTGCTTTCATTTTTGACAACCTCTAACTGTAATCTAGGGTCTTCTGGTTTTGTGGAAATAAGTAGTAGAAAGGAAACCAGCCTGATGTGGATCCTGACCTATGGCATGAGCAGGATCTTGATATCCTGGTGAACAACTGTAAATGATCATAATACCCTCCCTCATTGCTTTGAAGTAGTTAGCCATTTTGCTCATTTTATTTATTTTAAAATTTGTGATTAATCCATTTCTTTTAAAAAATATACCAAAATTGGATTCTGCATGCATTCCAAATGACTATTCAGTGGTTATTTTTGGACTGATATCACAGGTAGCTGCACAGGGTTTTTTCACAAGTTTGGTAATACTGCCTCTAGTAATGCTACATTAGCACCACCATGTGGAGAGAAGGGACAATATCACTATTTCTGTAGTTAAAAGGGGAATCGATCCTCTTGAATTTAAGCTAATTTTTAAAATTTTTTGCCTAATAAGTTTTCGGAAAAGCAGAATATTATTCTTAGAGAAGAAAAAAACCCATTAGATCATTATTTATTGAGCACTTTTTGGATTCTAGGTTTGTGCTAAGTAAGCCCTTTACATGTATTATCTCAATTTCTCCTTACCGCAATGACCCCATGAACCACGGTTATCCTCTTTACAGATATGGAGAAGTGTTTGGATAATGTAGCCTGAATGCCTTCTAAAAGTGAACATCAAAAAGATACGGACATAAAAATGGTACTAACTGCATCCACTAGATTCATCTTTGCCCTTAGGACAAGCAAGACAGTCCAGTTTTCAAATGTGTACTCAAAGGCACATTTCTGTTTCTGGAGAATCACTTATTGTGGAAAGATAGTCTTATTTCAGGGTCTTCTCTGTGGATCTCATTTGCTTCTCTGGCATCGTAACTATCAGAGAGCAGAGAGGAGTGAATTTTAGCAGTCATTTATTCCTGTAGATAAAAAAACCGCATTGCCCCAGAGTCTTCTAAAGAAGACTCTGAATGATTAGTCTAAAGATTAAGGTTGTTAATCAGACTCCTGGTCCCATGACCTGGAGCTTCACAAATGGCAAGAAAATATACTTGACTGAGATGTTGTTGCTTGAATTTGGAATTAAAATTTAAAGTACATCTTATTAAAAGATGTACTATATCAACCTGAGTGACTTGAAAGTTTGTAACCTAATTCATATAACTTGAAGTTCTACCAATTAAACATTTAAGTTAGCAACTATATTAGACAATAGCTTATTGATCTGCTAGAGGCATCAATCATTTCTACCTTAGTATTAATCAGTGAAATAAGGTCTAGTTCTCTCTGCATTTGTGAAGATCACTTGGAATTAGGGATCTCATGAGGACTCAAGGTAGGCAGATGCTTTGGGGCATGAAGAACTCCGGCAAGGACGGGTCTCAGTGAGCCATCTCTGATGTAGGAAGGAAGCATAGCATGGTCCCAGGTACTAGGATTTAGGGTAGTTCTGTAGGTCAGGTACATTGTGGATTAAATCAGTAGTTTTAAGATAGTTTGAGAGTTTAATGTTGATAATGCTGCTCAGGTCTCTTGAAGTTATGACTGTCTTATGACTCAGTGGCAGTGTTTCTATGGGATGATGTGTTCTTAGTGTTAAACAACAAAATTACAAACAAACTTTTGTAACCTAACCTATTTCTGCCTTAGAAATAAGAAACATTTATCAGTGACACATATATCAAAAATGACACATTTCTTGTGTGTCAGATTATGATATAAATGCTTTAAATGTTAACTCATTTAATCCTTATAAGACAATGCTGATAGTGTTTAGTTTTATGCTAAGCACGCACTCTCCCGCTGAGCTACACCCCCTAGTTTTATGGATGAAGCAAATAAGGCACAGAGTTTAATGGCTTGTCAGGGTTCCATAGTTGGTAAGAGGTTGTACTAGGATTCGAATCCAGGCAGGCTGGCTTCAGAGGTTATGGCTGCTAACCATTGTCAAGGATGTTTGTAACTTCCATGCATAGATTTTATAGTTGTTAAAAGTATTTTCAACTATGATTTTCATGTATGCCTCAAAAATAACTGTGAAGCAATTTTCAGGAGCAAGAGGGAAAAACTGTGGAAAGTAGAAACAGCTTAATAGATTCAGTTGAATTCGTTGGAGCTCAGGACCTGAGTTTGAAAGCTATTTACATTGGATTTTGAGGGGATTTCAAAAAATTAGATGTGCATTATGATGACAAGAAAGTTCTTCTGTTCAACCAGTTTTATTTCCCCCTTCTTTGTTTCTTTCCCTCCCTCCCTCCCTCCCCCTCCTCCTCCTCCTCGTCCTCCTCCCCCCCCCCCTCTCTCTCTTTTTCTCTTTTTGTATTTCTAATTTCAGCTCATTATTCTTGGGGGGAATGATGAATTTTTCAGTTGCTTTTCCATGAAACAGTATATTTCTGAATGGTGCTAGAATGATTAAGCCTTCTTTTATTTTTTTTTTAAATTTTTTTGATGTTTTTATTTATTTTTGAGACAGAGACAGAGCATGAGCAGGGGAGGGGCAGAGAGAGAGGGAGACACAGAATCTGAAGCAGGCTCCAGGCTCTGAGCTGTCAACACAGAGCCCAACGTGGGGCTCGAACTCAAGTATTGTGAGATCATGACCTGAGCTGAAGTCGGACGCCCAACCGACTGAGCCACCCAGGTGCCCCAAGCCTTCTTTTAAGTATGAGAAATTTTCTGTAGACATTAAATGATTCTTCATGGTGTAGTTAAGAAAAAGCATGATGAAGAAAATGTAAATATTTAAATTTTGAGAATTCTCAACCTAAATTCCATTCTTACAACAATGGCAGCATCACACACTGTCCCCGTGATTCAGCTCAACAACATAAGTGCTCAATAAATAAATATTTGTTGAATCCCCACAAAGGATGCATTCCTCCCACTTGGTCATCAAATATTGCATGTGACCAGGGGAGTGGGAAAGAGAGACGCATTATCTTCATTTTATGGATAAGGCAACAGATGAAGATGGAATTAAGATGACTGACAGTAACCAAAGGTATTGCCAGGCAGGTTTAAAAACACTAAGAACATGTAATTTGCCCAGCATACTGTTTCCTGATTAAGGTATGTTAGCATCAGGATACAGAGGGGTATGAACATGGACATGGTTGAATCAGTAGAGCAACTGTGTCTCGTAGTACTCACAGATGGATGGATAAATGTTCATTGGAGAGTTCCTCAACCAGTTTTTAAGAGCTAGCCTGGAGCAGGAGAGAAGTGCAGAGGTCCAGTTGCAAGTCCTATCAGCTCCTACAGGAAGTGTGCAGATAACAAGACAGCCTCATGAGGAATCATATGGAGAAATAGCCTTCCATTCCTATACATGTACCCCCTACTGTACTGCTGCTGCCCTTTTTTTTTTTTAATAGAGAGGGGATACATGCAACATTGCGAGGGCAGTGGTGGAGGTGGGGAAGAGGGAGAGGGGGAGGGGAGGGACTGGGGGAGAGGGAGAGAGAAGCCCCTGCAAGGAGCCCATGCAGGCTCGATCTCAGATCTCAGGATGGTGAGATCATGACCTGAGCCAAGGTGAAGAGTTGTCAGATGTTTAGCCAACTGAGCCACCCAGGCGCTTCCCCCCTCCCCCACTATGGCATCTTAGTGACAGTAGAAGCAAAGCAGCTGTGAGAAGAACTGGAATCAAGCTGGAATCACGCAGCTGTGGATTCAAATCCTGGCTCTGCTACTTTGTATCTTTATGAAACTTGGAAAATGACTTCAACCTTTCTGAGCCTCGGTTTAATCATCTGTGAAATGTGAATAAAAATTTCCAGAGGTTTTTCTCTGTTAGGAATTCATTGTCAATTATTTTATTGTCTTCTTTTGATTTTTGATGTAAAAGCACTAGGAAGTTTAAAAATATATATATTTATAAAAGCTCTCAGGTGGAAGCTGCTCCTAGCCAAGAAATAACAAAAGAGGAACTGAAATTGTAATCAGAGGCACTGATGTGGTATTAACATACTAGGAGAACACAGGAAAACAAAGATATTCTCCAAAAAAAGTAATACTGATGGAGAATTGTAAAGGCCCTATAAATGTAAGGAACATTTAACTAGACTCAATTGCAATACCCACAGAGGTGCTCAAACAATTTTCTTTTGCAGTTGTTATATCTCAGAGCATTTTGGTCAGATTCCTTACTAAATGGCAGAAATGGAATCGATAGTTTGAGGAAATACAGTTTTATCACTGTTTTCATGGCTTTACTAAGAAGCAGGAAGAATTTGGCAGTTGATTAATCCTGTTTCAAGAATTAACTCAAATGTATAAAAAGTGGCCACTGAAAGAAGACTCATTTCTCTGGGCAAAAGACATGAATAGACACTTCTCCAAAGAAGACATCCACATGGCCAGCTGACACATGAAAACATGCTCAACATTACTCCTCATCAGGGAAATACAAATCAAAACCACAATGAGATACCACCTCACACCTGTCAGAATGGCTAACATTAACAACTCAGGCAACAACAGATGTTGGCGAGGATATGGAGAAAGAGGATCTCTTTTGCACTGCTGGTGGGAATGCAAACCGGTGCAGTCACTCTGGAAAACAGTATGGAGGTTCCTCAAAAAATTAAAAATGGAACTACCCTACAACCCCGCAATTGCACTACTAGGTATTTATCCAAGGAATGCAGGTGTGCTATTTCAAAGGGGCACATGCACCCCAAAGTTTATAGCAGTACTATCAACAATGGCCAAAGTATGGAAAGAGCCCAAATGTCCGTCGATGGATGGATGGATAAAGAAGATGTGTTGTATATATATAAGGGAATATGACTTGGCAATCAAAAAGAATGAAATATTGCCATTTGCAACTACGTGGATGGAACTAGAGGTTATTATGCTAAGCAAAATCAGAGAAAGACAAATAGGTGACTTCACTCATATGAGGATTTTAAGTTACAAAACAGATGAACATAAGGGAAGGGACGCAAAAATAATATAAAAACAGGAAGGGGGACAAAACATAAGAGACTCTTAAATATGGAGAACAGAGAGTTACTGGAGGGATTGTGGGAGGAGGGATGGGCTAAATGGATAAAGGGCATTAAGGAATCTACTCCTAAAATCATTGTTGCACCATATGCTAACTAACTTGGATGTAAATTTAAAAAAGAAATAAAAAAAGAAAAAAGAAGAGTCATTTCTCAAGATTATATGAAAAGCAGTCTTAACAGTTTTGAAACTATGTTTTGTGAATTATTTAAAAATTTCACATATATCACAGGTCCTTGGGTAACCAAAGACTGATGTCCTTGAGAAACTCTGAGATGATGTAGAAATCGGAATGTCTTCAAGTTTATGACCAGAGAATACAGGCTAGAATTGACAAGTGGCAAAGCCTTTGACAAACACAGGCAGAGAGCGTGCATTTTTCTCTACTGTCAGTGCATGTGCAGCATGCAGTCGAAGGGATTTGTTTTGGAAATCCTCATACAAAGCAGATGACTTTGGAACCAGTAGAACATAATGGTTGAGTTGGTTTCACTGGAATCAAGCAGCTGTGGATTCAAATCGTGGCTCTTCTACTTTGTATTTTTATGAAACTGGGAAAAGTACTTCATCTTTCTGAGCCTCTGTTTAATCATCTGTGAAATGGGGGGTGGGGGACACCTAGGTGGCTCAGTCAGTTGAGTGTCTGACTTTGGCTCAAGTCATGATCTCACAATTCATGGGTTCGAGTCCCGTGTCAGGCTCTGTGCTGACAGCTCAGTCTGGAGCCTGCTTCACGTTCTGTGTCTCCCTCTATCTCTGCCCCTCCCCCACTCACACTCTGTCTTGTCTCTCTCTCTCTCTCTCTCTCTCTCTCTCTCTCTCTCTCTCTCTCAACGTTTATTTATTTTTGGGACAGAGAGAGACAGAGCATGAACGGGGGAGGGGCAGAGAGAGAGGAAGACACAGAACCGGAAACAGGCTCCAGGTTCCGAGCCATCAGCCCAGAGCCTGACGCGGGGCTCGAACTCACGGACCGCGAGATCGTGACCTGGCTGAAGTCGGACGCTTAACCGACTGCGCCACCCAGGCGCCCCATCTCTCTCAAAAATAAACATAAATCATCTGTGAAATGTGAATAAAAATTTCCAGAGGTTTTTCTCTGTTAGGAATTCAGTGTTAATTATATTATTGTCTTCTTTTGCTTTTTTATGTACTCTGTTGTGGTAAAGCATTTTTATTTTCTTGTATATTTATGCTCCACTTACTTTTGAAGTTGAATTATAAAGGGCAAAGGCCACTTTCTTTTCCCTCCACATGTTTTTACCTGAATTGTCTCTGTCTTGCAGAATCCCCTACTTTGAAACTAGTGCTGCCAACGGGACAAACATAAACCAAGCAATCGAGATGCTCCTGGACCTGATAATGAAGCGAATGGAACGGTGTGTAGACAAATCCTGGATTCCTGAAGGAGTGGTACGATCCAATGGTCACACCTCCACAGATCACTTGAATGAAGAAAAGGAGAAGGGGATATGTGGCTGTTGAAGAGTCCAGTGAGCTACACAATAACTCAAGGGTCTGTGATCTTCTCTGTGTGTAATACATGGCACAGAGAGAGATGAACCGACGTGTACAAACTGCTTCTCACCGTCCCAGTTAGAGCTGTCAATTAAAGCATCTGGTTTCAAAATTAATTTGCTGCAGCTTTGTAAATATTTAAGATTCAGCCTGAGAGTTGTGAGAATGTTTCACATTGCCGAAAGTGCCTTATAAAACTTTAGCCCATGACAGTAGATCATTCAAGAATTGAGGATTCTGTGGTTACAGAAAAGTACATTTATTAAGTAGAATGACTAAAGATGCCATCACCTGCCTTAACATACATCAGTCCAGAGTCCAACTCTTAAAATCTTAGGTACAATTATAAAACAATCCAAATTTTAAAAACCATACTTGTACTCTAGGTGACCTTGTAAAATGCCATCTAAACCACTTGAATGTTAACTAAGAATATATACAAATGTCAGTTCAATATCTGTGAGTATTTATATAAATATTATCTTTAAAATGAATATAGGATAAATTATGGTTATGTCTATAGACTCTGGATAAACTGGATTGACCAGTTATACACTCGCTTTGACTCTTGGTAGGTAAGTAATTGGGGGTGAGGTCAGGGGTGTCTTAATATAGCATGAACAACTGAAGTGGGGCTTCTAGCTCCCTGCTATATTCCCACTGCTCTGAAGGGTTGATCGAAGGATCAGGGAATTAGATTTTTATGGCTTTATTTCACTGTGACCTGTGCATTTATATTTGGCTTATGTGCTGGCCACATTTGGACATAGCTGGTGCTTATGCTGAAGTTATTTGTGATAAGTAAACATTTAGCTTCTTTTTCTTCATATTTATAATGTTGGTCTGGTAGTTTTAATTAGCTTATGAACTACTAATCTTTTGTCTCACCATCATGCTTTATGTCATTGATATTTGCAATTTGTTTTATTTTTTACATTGGTGGAATTGAAGGAATTAGTTTTTAATTACATAAAATGTTTGTTTGCTATTTGGTAGATAAAAGATGTTTGTATTTAAGCAGTTATACTATAGCTGAATATAAGAAAAATGAAGCTTTCTATAGCCTGTATTTTTTATTGAGATCACAGGCATTTATTGCACTTGCTGGGTCTTGCCAAGCTCATGGATTCCTCTGTAATGCTTAAGAGTCTTCATATCAAATTCAAGGTAGTTTTAAAATATGCCTTATGGCAGGTGTTTATAAAGGTCAATAGGGGAAAATTCTTATTAAAGTGGTTTAAAGAAATTAGATAAAAAGTTCCAAAGAGCTTAGTCTCTATTTAGGAAGAAATATCACTCATTGTAATTTAAACAAAGAATAAAAGTAAATGTATTTTGTGGTGGCAAATGCTTGGAAGAACTGTAATTATAAAAACACAGCGATGATGAAAAGTAATTACTTTTATATGGTAATTTTCAAATAGTTTTTTATTGAGTATCCTGGTTTTTTGCCAGTTCCCTCCCACCACTCCTTTAAAACACCTAGCTGTGGTTACTAAGATCTTACATATTTCTAGTCTTGAAATGAAGACTTCTTTTAAATACTGAAGAAGTCATTGAGTCCTGTGCATTTGAACTGTGTTATTTCAGTGAGACGAAGATTCAGACATTACAAGGGCAGGGTCATAATCACAAGCAGTGCCTTTTAAAGTTGCCGTAAGACTTCAGTGAGGTGAATTATAATTTTACTGCTACCTATCAGGCAGCATTTTATATATAGTTAAAAAGAAGACAATATTTTTATGTTGCACTTTTTTCAAGAACCAAATGAGCAATTAGCTACATATCCCATTGGCCTTATCTATAATACACAATTAAACATATACATGATAGAGTGCACATGCAGGAACTATCTTTAATTATTGAAATAAATAACCTGTATTCTCTTGGGAAATCACTTGTTTGAATTTGCTATTGAAGTAACATATTTTTTGCATCAATGTATTTTTCTATTTATAAGATTGTGTGAAAGTGAAGTGTATCTTCAGTGAACTTTGTGCCAATTAAGCTTATAATTAAAAAGTAGTCTAGTCAAGTTTGTGTGTGAATATAATTTCATTTCCTATCACAGTAAAGTTTCAAAGAAGAAGTTAGAATACTAGAGAAAACTAAATTCAGGGATAGAAATTTCATTAGATGTTTGATGAGGAGCCAGCCAAGAAAACAGGTTCTGGAGAAGGTAATTCAAGTACATTATCACCAAACATTTATAGAACACCTCCAGTGCAGGCAGTGTTGTACTGGCCAGTCTCTGGTGAGCAAAACAAGGATGGTAAGGGCCTGAATTAATATTATACCTGAGAGATGGATGCAAGAGACATCGGGAAGGGGGTATCATCATTGGATACGGAAAGAATATGTGGGGAGATGGACTCTGACCTTATTTTCTGTCATTGTCCCCCTCCCTCACTATCCTGTGGGCACACTGGTCTCTTTGGAGCAGTCAAGTGTGTTCCTGCTTCAGGAATATTTGCTGTTCCCTTGATCTGGAATAGCTAGTCTTCCACATATCTGCGTGACTCTCTCTCCTATCCTTTAAGACGGTTCAAGTGTCACCTTGTGCAAAGGACTTTAGTGACCACTTTCTGTAAAATAGCAGTCACTTGTCCTCATGGCCCCAACCAGATTGTTGCTTTCTTCCTTGTTACCTGCTTTGATTTTATATATGTCACTCAACACCACTTGATTCAGTTACATGTTTGTCTCCATCCATTAACTCCACATAAACTCCATGACAGGGGCGCCTGGGTGGCGCAGTCGGTTAAGCGTCCGACTTCAGCCAGGTCACGGTCTCGCGGTCCGTGGGTTCGAGCCCCGCGTCAGGCTCTGGGCTGATGGCTCAGAGCCTGGAGCCTGTTTCCGATTCTGTGTCTCCCTCTCTCTCTGCCCCTCCCCCGTTCATGCTCTGTCTCTCTCTGTCCCAAAAATAAATAAACGTTGAAAAAAAAAAAAAAAGACATAAACTCCATGACAAATGGGACTCGGGCAGCTTTCTTCAAAATTGTGTTGTCACTACACAGAAAAGGGCCTGGCACATAGTAGGTTATTGGTGGACTGCATAAAGGACTTAAGCAGCGGCAGAAGGGAACAAGTTTTCAAAAAGGAGTCAATGTTCAAAGACAGAGGAGTAGGATTGAAAATAAAAACAGCTTCAAAAATGTTTAGGCTCATCTTTAAGTCTATATTGGTTTGTTATGAGAAATTAGGAAATCTGAGAAGTACATTCTGATCTTTTGGAGTTGATGTCAAGATCACTAACAATCCAAGAAATGTTCCAGAAGGAGTGTTTTGATTGGCATTTTTATAAAATGGAAATTTCTGTATGGTGTTTCCAGGTCTTCTATTTTTGGCAACATTGGTGACTATATAACTGGGAAATTCTTCCACTCTAAAACATTTAAATAATGCTGTATAAAATATAATGAACATATTTTTTCAGAGTATTGTGCTTTATACTTTATTATTTTTTTAATTTTATTTTTTATTTTTTAAAATTTACATCCAAATTAGTTAGCATATGGTGCAACAATGATTTCAGGAGTAGATTCCTTATTGCCCCTTACCCATTTAGCCCATCCCCCCCCCCCCACAACCCCTCCAGTAACCCTCAGTTTGTTCTCCATATTTATGAGTCTCTTCTGTTTGTCCCCCTCCCTGTTTTTATAAAAAATATGGAACGTTTCACAAATTTGCGTGTTGACTTGCGCAGGGGCTATGCTAATCTTCTCTGTATTGTTCCAATTTTACTATATGTGCTGCTGAAGAGAGCACTAATGAACATATTTTTTTTAACATACAGTGTTGGTCTCTCAAAGTAAGGGAAATATCCTGCAACCTTCCCTTTCCCCCACAAAACAGACAAAAACAATGGCAACAACAATGGCAGCAACAGAGAGAATTTAGAACAACCTGATAATTGAGTGTGGTTTGCTTTTGGTTTCATTTTGTCAGTATTAGTAGTCAAGGTGCTTGGTTTTTTATTATTACATTTATTATTTATTTATTTATTTATTTATTTATTTATTTATTTATATGAAATTTATTGTCAAATTGGTTTTCATACAACATCCAGTGCTCATCCCAATAGGTGCCCTCCTCAATGCCCATCACCCACTTTCCCCTCCCTCCCAACCCCCATCAACCCTCAGTTTATTTTTCTTTTTTTTATTTTTTTTTTTAATGTTTATTTTTGAGACACAGAGAGACAGAGCATGAACGGGGGAGGGCCAGAGAGAGAGGGAGACACAGAATCTGAAGCAGGCTCCAGGCTCTGAGCTGCCAGCACAGAGCCCGACGCGGGGCTAGAACTCACGGACCGTGAGATCATGACCTGAACCGAAGTCGGACGCTTAACCGACTGAGCCACCCAGGCGCCCCAACCCTCAGTTTATTCTCAGTTTTTAAGAGTCTCTTAGGGTTTGCCTCCCTCCCTCTCTAACTTTTTTTTTTCTTTCTCTTCCTCTCCTCCATGGTCTTCTGTTATTTCTCAGGATCCACGTAAGGTGCCATTAGGAGAGAAAACCTTGGGTATGGTGGAGGTAGGGCACTGGAATGGAGAATGCCCCCATCCCCAAACACACAGAAAGCCAGGGCCCAGTCTATGTTTTAGTATCTCCTGAAAAATTTATAACCTTTTACACAGGTTTGCGGTTCAAGTTTATCCTATTTTTTGTCTGAGAATGGCTAAGCTAAGAAATTAACATAAAAATGTGATTTTTGGTTGGTAATTCCTTTGGACTACTTGGTAGAAGCAAAGCAAAATCTTTTCAGAGGGAACATCTCCACCCACACTTTACAGGACTCTTACAGAAAACACTCTACTAAGGATGAACTCACAATTATGAATAAAAACCCATTCCTTGCCCACTCCCTCATCCTCAATCATGACCCAGGGTCAGTAAACCAAAAACAGCAATATTTTACACTTAAGGACTTTAAATAATATAGTAATCAGATGTGGACCACAAAGTAAAAATGTTTAAGATAATTACAAACATAAAAGGAATTGAAACATCTGGAAAAAGAAGTCATTATTATAGCTACAATATTGGTCTGAATGAAAAAAATTTCCATTGTGAAAAATGTAGCGATTGATACTGAAAACTTAATGGTCAAAAGTTAAATGGCAAGTTTGACAAAGTTGGAGAGAGAATTATTGAACTAGAAACCAGGTCAGAGAAAATTATATAGATTTCAGAGATAAAGTATGAGAGAAGAGATATAGAGGAAAGATAAAATCTTCAATTTATGTCCAATGGGAATTCTAGAAGAAGAAATTAGAGAAAATAAAAGAAGAGGCACTACATGCAAAGAAAAGAGCTGAGGAGTTTTCAGTAATGATAAAATACATCTATTTTCAGATTCAGGAATCATAGGTCTCAAGCTTGATAAATGTAAAGAAGTATTTTAAGATTTTAGCTCAACTTATTGGATGTAGAATACATATCTTTCCTTTCTCATGTTTTCTGTTGTTATAATTTGAAAGAAAAAAAAAACACTTTGGAGACTGGCTACTTGTCCATTCAATCTAATGTGAAACACTGAATATGCTCATAGGTTGAAATGAACAAGTCTCAGATGAAACATTAGGGTATGGTATTAAGAACATGGATGAGGGATGTGGCCTGTGACATTAAAGGTAAGAAGGGGAAGCTGGGTGACCATGTAAGTGAGAAGGGCAGGAAATTTCTTGTTCAAATAGCAGGATAAAACTGAGAGTTGGGAAGGAATTGTGTAAATAGCTTTGAGGACTGGTGAGGCTCTTCTATAATTGTTGATGGGAATAAGAGCAGAAGATTAAACAAGGATAAAATAATTTTCAGTCTCTTGGTTGAGAGTGAAGTATTGGGTGGGGGGGGCGTGGGGGGAGGCTGCAATGAATGTTTTGGTACAAACCTTGTAGGGTCAAAAACTGCCCCTCACAACCTGTGGGAGGAATCTCCCAACTGATTGGAAGCAGCCTCCATTAGAGACCTCTCCCTCTGTGACCCAAGACTGCTTATACACAAAGAAAGGACCCCTCTAGCCTCAGTGCAGTTGCCACCTCTGGGCCATACTGCTCTCCCACCTTAATAAACTGCTGTCCTTAATAAACTGCTTTCCTCTTGCTACATTCCTCCAGGCTATCTTTATTGGAGTGCAGATCCTCAGATAAATATTTCTCGAGGAGAGTCCAAGAACCGAGACCTCCATTCACACAATGCTGACTATCCCACCAGTAATATAAAGATACTTGTTATGCCAAAAGGTAGGAAACAAATGTCTATCAATAAGCAACCAATTAAAATGATATCTTCATGTAATTGCATATTATACAAAATGGTGAAAAGGAATGTTAAATATTCATTGATAATAGAATATATATTTATGTGTCAGGAACTCTCCTAGGTATTGTTGATGAGGAGTGTGGGGCAAGCTGAGGGCAAAATAAAGGCTAACAGTACCCCCTGTCCCCTGGTGGAATATGTGATATTTCTTGGATACTCCTGGCTACCCAAGAACAAAGGAAAGGGTTTAACTACTTGACATGGTAATGTGGGAAACTAAGGCAAGTGAAAAATTAAATTCCCATTGACAAGTTCTTGAAATAGGCAGAGTGACCTCCCAATAGGAGCTCAGCTACCTTGATGATGACACTTTGCTAGAGGCAAAAGAGAATCTTAGCTTAACATTATCCCAACCTTGAGGATCCTGTAAGTCTACTTTAACATATAAAAATTCCTTCAAAAACTTCCTTTATCTCAACTCCCAAGATACATGCCGGCAATCATACTCCAGGCTTATGCCCCTCTGATACACATCTCCATGGTTCCATGACTCAGGTTTTACTAACCGGTAATAAATGGCATTTTCCTGGCAACAGCTAATCCCTCAAGATTCTGGAAACCCTGTTTCCAAAATACCTTAGAGACTTACTCTATCCTTAACCTCTTCACAACCTGACGGTATCTAATCAGTTACCTATCACCCCAGTGCAGCCCTTCCTGCACATGGGTCTTGTCCCCATGCTTTAAAAAAATCACCTTTTTGCACCAAAGACATCTTCAAGAATTCTTTATTGGCCGTTGTCTCCGGATCACCCCACCATCACCCCAAGACTTCATCATTGTGGGCTATAGCAGTAAACAAAACGACAAAAATCCCCGTCCTCATGGAGCTCTTATTCCAATAGTGGGAGACAGGTAACAACCAGGTGCAGAAAACGGTGAATAGGATACTCATTAGTGTTAAGAAGAAAGAGACACACGTACACAGAAATAAATATGTTTATCTATGCACAGAAAATCTTGAAAAGAAACCAATTGCCACTGTGGAGAAGTCTCGAGGTCTGAGGAGGGAACCTTAGTTTCCTATTAAAATGTTTCTACCACATGCATATTAATTAAAAGGGGGTAGGGAGGAGAAAAGGTTTAAATCACCACAAGTCTTTCAAAAATTTTTGGTAACGTTCTCTGAGCTTCAGAGACTCGACCGCTTGGGTCGTAGCGTTGAGGCCGCAGGTTCTCTCTGCCACAGCGCAAGTACTCTGGGGACGCCAGTCAGTGGCAAGTCTGGGGCAGGCAGTGCCCCAGTGTTAAGGAGTTCCTAAAGACATCCCAGTGTGTGGAGAGTCGGCCAGGGACAAAGAACATATCACATAAGATAGGAGTAAATGCTGACGTTACAGGGTATGGTTGAGAGGAAAACGACCCGCTGTGAGAACAGGTTTCTAAGGCGGCGTACCGCCACGTTCCACCTCCCACAGTGAAGGCTGCCAAGCCGACTTTGCAGCTCTGCGCCTGCGCAAAACGGCAGCGCTTTTGCTCGCGCTGCCGCTGAGAGGCGCTGTCACGTTCGGACCGCTTCCCAGGGCCCTCAGGGCCGACGCATGCTCACTATTTCCGGGGTCGGGTACTAAAGAGAACCACTTCCTGTGGCGGGCTGCGTCACTTCCGCTCGAGTTCGGCGTTTGGTCTGTGAGAGCTCACGCGGTTTCAACATGCGTATTGAGAAGTGTTATTTCTGTTCGGGGCCCATTTACCCCGGCCACGGCATGATGTTTGTCCGCAACGATTGCAAGGTGAGGTCGCCAAGACTGGCGCGCGCTCTGCGACGCTCCCGCGGGCTTGAGGAGCGCCGCTTCAGCGCGTGGTTCCTTTGCACCTGGGGCGTTTGGCTCGCGTTTTCCGCGCTGCCCTCACAAGGGGTGATTTTGTGAGGACCTCCGGCCTCGACCTCCCGCTTGCGGAGTTTCTCCTTCCTGGTGTCCCGAACCGAGCTGGACACCAGGCCACCCTTGACCGAGGCTGGCTGCGGTGAGGTCCCCGAGTTATTTTAGACAGCGCCGGATGTAGTCTGGGGGTGTGTGGGGGCTGTTTGGTCACTCTTGTACTTGGGTGGAGTTCTTGAATTAAGTAAACTTTGTTGAATGTATGGCCAGTCAAGCATCATTGCTAGGCTCTATGCCCGTAGAGATGAATAAGAGTTGGGAGTGTCCGTAACACTATAGAAATGCTGCATATGGCCTAGTAGTAGTTATGTATTACGAAGTTGCTGGAGGTGAGTTGGGGAGGGTCGTATTTGAAAAGGCTCAGAAAGACATTTATCTTGGATCTTGAATGTTGCATAAAAAAGTGAGAAGAGGGAATTCTAGGTGGTGGAAGAGTGAACAGTTGAAGAGAGGCACAGCGAAGCAATCTCTTTAGGGAAGTGACTTGTAAATGGTGATCCAGGCCTGGGGTAAGGCTATAAATACACATATATGTAAGTCTACATAAGAAGGTACATCTATAAACATAAAATACAAACATAATTATGAGACCTGGTTGTGAAAGACTTTGTGAATAATACATGAATTTGCTATCTTATATCAGAATGAATCTCTTTCCTCTAACATATTATTTCTCAGCATTTGGATCTAGGACTTTATATTTTAATAGGTGACTTTGTTATGCCAAGGAATTACACTTTCTGCTTCATCACCTTGTATCTATTAAAGATGGAAGATATTGACGTCATTAATTAGGAGCAAGGGGTTTTTGCTGAAAGTGTGGGACCAAAACTAGGTTTGGGAACTTGAAAGAACGTGTAGAAGATTTTGAATACCTGCTCTCAGGAACATGATAAAAAATTTATAGAAACTAACTTAATGATCGTTAGGTTGGCGTTTAATTCAGAGTGGGCAATATGGCTTTGTAGGTCATCTGGTCATTATAATTTTACGGTTTTTGCCCCGCAGGGCTTATCGGGTGGGTATAGGAATGAGAACAAAAGACCATGGGAGCTATCTAGAGTTGTGTGTTGATTTGGCAGGCACAATGGAAATTCATGGTGATGAAGTCTATTGCTAGCAAGGACAGTATTGAATTGGCTGCAAGCCAGCTTACTCTAGGGAAGACAAGAACAGAGTTGGCTGGGGATATAAGATTCAGAGGCCCTGAAGCACTAAGGAAGATAGGAATCTCGTTCTTTCTGTGTTTATCATGTCCAGATCTGTACCTTCTTTGCTCTAGTCTGAATTTTCCACTGGATAGGGAAATCCTGTTTGTACCAGTGAGGTTACTGAGAGTTCCTAATTCACATCTTTTTTGCTTTTTCATTTAATACTACTGTCATATGCCTAGACAGTTTTGCTAGAAATGTGAGAGTCATCTTTGAACCTTTTACCTTTTTTTAATCTAGTTACCAAGTCTTAACCTGGCTCTGCAAAGTTTAGTGGTCTTTGCTTTCTTTTTGGCCTCCCACTCTGCTTTCATATTAGGCACTTGTTACTTTTATAGCTTCCTAATAGGTTTTCTGCCTTTTTTCTCTTAGCTTTTGGGACTGTTCTTCCTTCCTTCCTTCCTTCCTCTTTCCTCTCTTCCTTCTTTCCTTCTTTAATGTTTGTGTATTTTTGAGAGAGAGAGAGGTGTGAATGGGGGAGGGGGAGAGAGGAAGACACAGAATCCGAAGCAGGCTCCAGGCTCCGAGATAACAGCACAGAGCCTGATGCGGGGGTCAAACCCATGAACAGTTAGATCATGACCTGAGCTGAAGTTGGAGGCCCAACCGACTTGAGCCACCCAGGCTCCCTGGGACTGTTTTTCATAGAGACCTCCCCTCTTATGCTTCTTAGGTATTTTCTTAAGGGTACAAATAGTGTTAATATTCCATATTTTTATATACTTTTCAAACATAAAAAATACATGCACCCTTAATGAGTGCTTAATAAGTATTCAGTCATTGGAGTTTAAGAGTTGAAGAACTTTGAAGCTGAGGTATTAGATCATTTAATCTGCATGTTGAAGACTAAGGATGATAGAGGACTAGCTTAAGAGGGAAACTTGAGCCTATGAAGTTTTGCCTCACAATCCATCCACCACTCACCCACCACTTCCTTTTTTTATATTTCCATTTTACTTACGTATGACCATTGTATATAGTTTCATCCCATTGTTTATGCCCTACCCTGATCTCAATCTCTTCATTGTAAAATGAGACTTTATTACAATGCTGTCCTAACCTTCTCAAGATAGAGTATGATGTTTTAATTATTCTTGTATCCCTAGTACCTGGTAATATCAGACACATAGTAGATCTTTCTTATTTGTTAGTTGAATTCCCTTCGTAGTTCCATTGATTCCAGTCTTTTCAGGTACTTTATTGTGCTTTTCAGTTATCTATTAGATACAGAGTTCAAATAGACTTCTCTATGTATAACTTTCCATTGGCTCAGTTTGGAATTGAGGAGATCCAGGACAAGTTCAAACCTCTCATTAGGTGTATCTCAGAAATGGGGACTTGTCTAGGAGTTATCTAGTAGGCATTAAATGTTAGGAGGCTTTTACTGTAAAAGGCAATAGTCCTTTGGGCTAAAAATACAAAATTACTGATATGAATTCATGGTGGGGTACTCCAGGAGATCCATTGTATTCTTAGATTTCTACTTGCTTTGAAACTTGTTCAATAATACAGGCATGTTTTGACCCATGTCTCTTAGGAGAGGGCTCTCCAGGAGGTACTGACCCAGATCAGATTAAACTAGTATTGGCTTTTTTTTTTTTTTTTTTGAGAGGGAGGGAGAGAGGGAGGGCCAGGAGGGGACAGGGAGGAACAGAGGAACACACACACACACACACACACACACACACACACACACACACACACAGTGAGAGAGAGAAAGAAAGAATATCCCAACAGGCACCATGCTCGGTCCCAATGTGGAACTCCATCACATGACCCTGGGATCCTGACCTGAGCCGAAATCAAGAGTTGAATGCCCAACTGACTGAGCCACCCAGACGACCCTAGTATTGACTATTTCTAAGAAAACTGTGTTCTAGTGTATATAGGGACCTGCTTGAATTTCCCCATAGAACAAAGTGTACATAAAATGAAAAGTATTTTGGCGGGGCGCCTGGGGGGCTCAGTTAGTTAAGCATCCGACTTTGGCTCAGGTCATGATCTCATGGTTCATGAGTTTGAGCCCCGCTTTGGGCTCTGTGCTGACAGCTTGGAGCCTGGAGCCTGCTTCGGATTCTGTGTCTCCTTCTCTGTTCCTTCCCTGCTTGCGCTCTCTCTCTCTCTCTCTCTCAAAAATAAATAAAGATTAAAAAAAAGAAAAGTATTTTGGCTTGTGATATATATGCAGGTTTGTGATGTATACACAAAATTTGGAATGTTTATACTTCATTTTGACCTTTTTTATACTTAATTAGACCTAGAAGATAGGTCACATCTTCTAGGTGTGATGATTCACCTTAATTTTATTTGCCAAGATCCATATACTCCTAAGTAGTACTTTTGCTTCTCAGATTTCCTGTACACATACAAATTGCATTGTGTTTGGAGACATTACAAAGTAACAAAATATGCATTTTAGACTTATAATGAGTCCTAATTAGCCATTTCACGGGCATATTGAAGCATCATTAAACTTTAAGTTAGCACTGTTAAAGGATAATATCTTCTGGGATAAAGGTGGAGAACTAGAGTATTGAATTTCCTACTATGAGTACATATTTTAGAAAACAAATCTGTAGCCATTGTTAGTTGCTTTTTTGAAATTATTTTGTGCTTTTAACAAAAAGGATGGAAAGAACAAAAAGGGATTCACAGGAGTTGTTTGAAACTACCCCCACCTCCCACATTGAGGTATATAGAAAGTGAATTTTGAGAATTATTATTAAGTGGGCAGGGATTTAAATAAGTGACTTTCCTTGCAAATACCATTTTTTGTTTAAGATGACTGTAAGGTTTTACTGTTAATCTATAAACATGACTGGTAGTTTTTTAACCATATTATTTTGGGGGCCCTTAGCTGTTAGCTGTGATATTTGATAGTCAGGTTTTAGTCAAAAAATAGTTCAGTTTACATTTAATCTTACATGTTTACATGTATTTCTTTTTTATTTTTATTTTTTTTTTTAAATTTTTTTTTCAACGTTTATTTATTTTTGGGACAGAGAGAGACAGAGCATGAATGGGGGAGGGGCAGAGAGAGAGGGAGACACAGAATCGGAAACAGGTTCCAGGCTCTGAGCCATCAGCCCAGAGCCTGACATGGGGCTCGAACTCACGGACCGCGAGATCGTGACCTGGCTGAAGTCGGACGCTTAACCGACTGCGCCACCCAGGTACCCCTGTTTACATGTATTTCTAAGTGGTGTTGTAAGAAGAAAGTGTGAGTACAACCATTGTCATTTTTCAGACTTTGCAGTATATTTTGTCTGGGCAGGGGTAACATCCTACGATAGAAAAAATTGTAATGTTGACTTTCCACTATTTTAACTTTTCTTATAGGTGTTCAGATTCTGTAAATCCAAGTGTCATAAAAACTTTAAAAAGAAGCGCAATCCTCGCAAGGTCAGGTGGACTAAAGCATTCCGTAAAGCAGCTGGTAAAGAGCTTACAGTGGTGAGTATAGTTAGCTTTCAATGGAATTTTTACGGTTTTTAAAATTTAACTTTTACA
The DNA here is from genome assembly GCF_028749965.1 of Puma concolor. Taxonomy (NCBI): domain Eukaryota; kingdom Metazoa; phylum Chordata; class Mammalia; order Carnivora; family Felidae; genus Puma; species Puma concolor. The sequence continues at coordinate 99,882,912 of NC_141672.1, read as the reverse complement.
GGGGAGGGCATATAATTTAATTAACTATAACAAGGCTTCCTGTGATGAGAATTGGTAAGTGATTTATTTGGGTTTGGTTCTGATAATAATCTAATTTGCTACTCAAGGATTTTGAGACAAAGCCAAGAGATTAATTAAAGGATTCATCACCAACATTAAGGGTTCTGATAAGATTTGTAGTAGACTGATTTATCATTTTCTGGATTTCCTTACAGGACTTCGAGAACAGAGAAATTAGGTAATGGTGTTGGTAGAAGGAGGAATAGTGGATAGTCAAGGGTGAGAGAATATCATGCATGAGTCAGCCATCATCAGGTTGTTGGTACTGAGTTGGTATAAGGGCCTGGTGAAGCTAGTTCACGTATGACCCATGTAAAGGAGGAGGTGAAAGCTGCTGCATAAGCCTCCTTTGAGGGAAGAAGACCTTTAAACTGTTCCTTCCCTCCTTGTTTGACTTTCCCACCTCTCTACTCCTTAAGGGCAGTGTCTAAGCAATTGCAGTGAAGCCTTTTCCTGGCTTCCTTAATACTCCTCGTTTTCCATGAATGAGGAGAATGTATTTTGACAAGATGCAAAGCCAAATCACAATTATTGTCACAAAAATGATTTCTGGTATGGATGAGAATAAACTTAGCACTTCAAATGCAAGTGACAACTGCATGAGTGAAGAAAGGATGCCAGTCACAATCATCTGCTGGTGACCAGTTACCTTGTCTTTGCTGAGGTTATTGTGACTGAGTAGGTCACGTGTATATAAATAGGTAAATACAGAGTTAATGCTGTTCCATGTGCCTATCTCACATAAATTTGAAAACTAAGAAACATACCTATAGTTTTTCTAAGAGAACTATAGCTTTTCTAAAATTGTTTCTCATGTTTTAAGGTAAATAGGATTATTAACTGTCAAAATACCAAGTATATTTAAAGGGCACCTGAAGAATTTCTGGGAGAGAATTATGTCATGCAGAGTAGCACCACATTTATTTGAAGATGTGTAGTTATATAGCTTTATGCTATAACAAAGTTATCTAAGTGTTCATATGCTATATGAAGATGTGTAGTTATATAGCTTTATGCTATAACAAAGGTATGTAAGTGTTGAGATATATGAACATACATGATAGGTTTTTAGGTTGAACCATATGAAATTCTCAGTGTTTGACTCATTTTGATCTTTGAAAAGTAGTAATTCATATGGTTCAGCCTCATAGAAAGTTTTCTGCCTATGAGTCTCATCTAGGAACTGGAAATTAGGGAGGCCTCTTCAGTTTTTTTATAATCTCCTTGATTGTTATATGCCCCTCTGAAGGATGGGGCTAATACCTTCCTCCCGATGTCCTCTTAAGAATCACTTGTATACAGATTGGTATTTTCAGTAGGGCTGTCTTATACATCTGGTGTGAAAAGGAGAAAAAGTATGAAAACTTGGGTTTGCTGGGGCCACCCTGGGGAAATCTTAATATGTGTCCATGGTTTGAAATATGTGTCACATGGTTGGAACCCTTGTGAAAAGGAGAATAAAGTTTTAAGTAATGCTTCCTCTGTATCTCCCTTAAAACCATTATTTTTCCCTCTCTTACAGGATAATTCATTTGAATTTGAAAAACGTAGAAATGAACCTGTTAAATACCAGCGAGAGCTATGGAATAAAACTAGTAAGTCACAAAGGAATACCGGGAATTTTAGATACTTGTTTGGGATATTACCTTGAATTTAATGTTTTATGTTGCTTAAATATTTTCATTGATTAGCTTTTATTCTTTATCTTTGTTTTACTAGTTCTGTTGTACTTGCATCTTTTGTTATAAACTGCCCCAAATCCTTTTCAGAATTGGCTGATATATGCATTATAAAAATAATGTAATTATTAGATATGATTTGAAGTGCCTACACAGATATAAAAATACCTAAAAATCTGAGAAAAAATAGAAGTGGAGAATACTTTTTTGGGGTGAGTGTGGCATAGTTAAAATATACACAAAAGTTAACACTTTTTTTTTCATTTATTTTGAGAGAGCGTGCACATGCTGTGTGCATTTGAGTGGGGAAACGGGCAGAGAGAGAGAATCCCAAGCAGCCTCTGCACTGTCAGTACAGAGCCTGATGTGGGGCTTGAACTTACGAACTGTGAGATCAAACCTGAGCCAAAATCAAGAGGTAGATGCTTAGCTGACTGAGCCACCCAGGTGCCCCAACCTAACACACTTTATAAGTTTAGATAATTTAGTTTAGGGATATAAACATTTGGTATACTTTATAAAATGTAATGCTTCTGTAAAATTAAAAAGTGTAGCACCTAAGGTGATAATTACATTTTCTAACAGAACTTCTAAGTGCATGACTTAGGTATAAGTGGAGCTATAGGCTGCTGAAGTTAAAAGCAATGGTAACTAGTCCTTGTCTTTTTTTTTCCCCTCTTTTTCCTGAAGTAGGCAGAGACTTTAGTGAAAAAAAAGAAACCCATATGTAGTAAAACTAAATTCCTTAAGTTAGCTTGTAGATGACCCTTTGCGTATGTTTGAGGTCCTTGTCCCTGACTTTTCTTCTCCCCATGCCTGTCTTAGGTGTTCTTTAGCCATTTATATAGTCTTGGGTGTGGAGGTGATATAGTTGGTTTGTTATTGAGAAGTCTCCAGGGCTTGGAGTCCTGTAGACTTTATCAGTCTTGAATGGATCATAGTCAGGGCATCCTTTTCATCACCTTTTGCCCAGTCACAACACTTCAGGGGAGGAATTGAAAAATTGGGGCCTTTGTAGTAGTATTTGACACTCTCTAAAGCTTTATCTTTCTGGACTATGTGAAGAATTTAGACTCCAGTTTTGGAATTGCCTTTCCACATAATCTTGGTGTTTTCTTTTAAATAAGGTCTTTCCCTCTGTTTTGCAATTAGAGGAAGAGTTAATTTCTGGAAAGCAGTTGAATATACTGGGTTTATTTGATAAGGAAATAATGCTGATTTAAACTCAAGGATTTCTAAAGAGATTAATGGGATTCTTTTTTTAAATTGAGGTATAAATGACATAGAACATATTAGTTTCAGGTATACAGTGTAATAATGATTTGATACTTATATATATTGTGAAATGACAAAGTCTAGTTGGTATCCATCACCACGCATTATTACAAATTTTTGGTAAGAATTCTTAAAGTGATTCTAAAAGACAAACTTGTCAGAGATGTTATTAGAAGGTCTGAAAGCATTTTTATATCCCATTGAATTTTATTTAATTTTGGACTTTATTTTCTTTGTTACTATTTGAGGATAGCAGCTCCAGATCATTTTTACATATTTTATAACTATTACTTGGTGGAGATTCAGTTTGATGTTGAAACAGGTGAATATTTTAGTCGTCTGTGGATATTCAGTTACTATGACCCTCTGTGCTGGTTTCCTGTTATTAACACTGTTCCTGAAAGATACAATTGTGTATCGTAAGACTTCATGTATTTTAACAAAAAGTACTTAGTCTTGCATACAAAGATGAACAGGGCACATATAGTCCCTGCCCTTCTGATGCACTTCACTGAGTATTCCTATTTTATTGTTTCTCTTACACAGTAACTGGTTCGTATGTTATCAGTCACTGCCCCACTTATTTATACATATGTAAATTTTTAAAAAATTTTTTATTTATTTTTGAGACACAGAGACAGAGTGCGAGCAGGGCAGGGGCAGAGAGAGAGGGACATGCAGAATCTGAAACAGGTTCCAGGCTCTGAGCTGTCAGTACAGAACCCACGAATCATGAGATTATGACCTGAGAAAGTTGGACGCTTAACCGACTGAGCCACCCAGGCACCCCTACATAAGTAAATTCTATAAGCAGCAGTGCTCTATTGAGGGTTCCCCCCCCCCCGCCCCGCATAGATTCTATTATCCTTTCCTTTTGAGATCCTAAAAGTAGACTTTTCGTAGAAAACTTTCTCAGTAGACAGTATGAATCTTTTGGAACTTAAAACTATTTCCTACTGCACAGTTAATAAAAACTTTTAGTAGTATTCCAAAAAAATGTTACTCTTCTAAAAGGTTTGTTGATTTCCCACACCCTCTATTTCAGTATCATCAGGTCTGAAGCTAATCTGTTGGCAGTTTTATACTCATTGCTTACGTTTTTGAATTGTGGAAAGGTGTGGACTGAGCAACTTTTGTTAAGATGCTGGTGTCCACAGAAACAGCAGGAGAACTTCAAAAACAAGAATCCTAGGAAGAAAAGTTTCTATTTTATCCTTCAGGTCTTTGTGTTGCAGGTCAATTTTATTATCAGGTGTTTCCTGGGGCACCTGGGTGGCTCAGTTGGTTAAGTGTTCGACTTTGGCTCAGGTCATGATCTTGCTGTTCATGAGTCTAGCCCCATGTCAGGCTCTGTGCTGATAGCTCAGAGCCTGGAGGCTGCTTTGGATTCTGTGTCTCTTTCTCTATGCCCTTCCCCTGCTCATTCTCTGTCTCTTGTTCTCTCAAAAAAATAAACATTAAAAAAAATATCAGGTGTTTCTTACATTAAAAATTTTTCAGTCTTCTGCAATATTTGGAAAGGTAGTGTCTTATTCTTTGGAGAGGATTTACCTGCCACTTTTTTGAAAAGTTTACTTATTTTGAGAGAAAGAAAGCATGCATGTGTGTGTAGGGGGAGAGACAGAGAGAATCCCAAGCAGGCTGTCAGCCCAGAGCCTGAAGTAGGGCTTGTTCTCATGAACCCTGAGATCGTGACCTGAGATGAAATGGAGCTGGACGCTTAGCCGATTGCACCACCCAGGTGCCCCTACCTGCCACTGCTGTTTATTTCCCTTCTGAGTAACTTTAAGGTATAGAAATACTTTTGAGTACCAGAATTTGGCCATATTTTTGTTGAAAGTAAAGAAAGAAAAAAGTTACATATTTAGCATGAGCAGATTTAAAGTTGACTCTGTCTTAGATTATTCATGTAGACATTATCTTAATACCAGTGGCTCCATGAGACCTTTGGGGGATCTTGTTAAAATGCAGATTGCGATATAGCATGTCTCGGTGGGACTTAAGATTCTGCATTTCTGATATGTTTTCAGGTGGTATCAATGTTGGCTGGTCCCCATATTACACTTAAATGATTTTATTTTGACATATTTTTAGACTGAACAGAAAAGCTGCAGAATTCTGATATCCTTCATCTTTGATTCCTCAAATGTTATTAAATTTACCATTCTCCTTTGTTTTCCTTTTACAATATTTTGAAGTTTTTAAGTTGCATATATAATGTTTTTATCCGTAAGTAGTTTAGTAGAAAGAGTATTTCCTGAAAAATAGAACATTCTTGTAAATAACCATAGCATAGTTTTTAAAATTAAGAAATTAACATTGGTACAGTATTACCATTTAATCTTAGACCTGTGGAGGAATAGTACAGGTCATGTCTCTTTGGTCTCTTTGAATTTGAAACAGTTCCCAAGTTTTTATATTTTATGATACTGACAGATTTAAAAAATTTTTTTAATGTTTATTTTTGGGGGAGAGAGAGAAAATGAGTGGGGGAGGGGCAAGAGAGAGGGAGACCTAGAATCTGAAGCAGGTTCTAGGTTCTGAGTTGTCAGCACAGAGCCCAATGTGGGGCTTGAACCCACAAACTGTGAGATCATGACATGAGCTGAAGTTGGATGCTTAACTGAGCCACCCACGTGCACTGATATTGATGGTTTTGAAGAGTATGGGTCAAGTGTTTGGTATAAAGTCCCTTAATTGACTTTTGTTTGATACTGCCTCAGTGTTAGATTTGGGTAATGGACGTTTGGCTGGAATACCATAGATGGGATGCTGAGTTCTTATCGTTGTATCCTTTTAGGAGCTACCTCCAGCTGTCCATTGGTCTTATTACTGGCTGTGTTAACTTTGATCATTGTTTAAGGTGGCATCTGACAGGTTTTTTCACTGTATTTTATCCTTTATAGTTAAAGTATATTGGTGATGTTTTAAGATTACTTGAATATCCTGCTATTCTTCAGATCACAGAATAGAAGAAGTTAGATTGGGAGTGTGTTGCCCAGTCTGGCGGCCACTGACCACAGGGGCTACACTTAAAATGTGGCTATTCTGAATAGAGATTTGCTGTAAATTTAAAAAAAAAAATTTTTTTTTTTTCTTAACATTTATTTTTGAGACAGAGCATGAGCAGGAGAGGGGCAGAGAGATAGAGAGACACAGATTTTGAAGCAGGGTCCCGGCTCTGAGCTATCAGCACAGAGCCTGATGCAGGGCTTGAATTCATTAACTGTGAGATCATGACCGAATCGAAGTGGGATGCTTTTAACTGACTGAGTCACCCAGGTGCCCTGAGATTTGCTGTAAATGTAAAATACATGGTTTTTGAAGACTTTATATGAAAACAAGCATAAAATTCCTCAGTAATTTTTGTATTATGTTGAAATGACAGTATTTTTGATATATTGGATAAAATAAGATACATCGCTAGATTTTGACTTTTTAAATGTGGCTGCTAGAAAATGTAAAATTACATGTATGGTTTGTCTTAATCTTAGTGCTAATGTAGATTGTAGAGCATAGTTGGATTTAGCCCCTCTACACATTTCCCCAAACTATTGGATTTTAGTGGTTGGGAACATGGCAAATTGATTGGTTCATTCTACCAGTATTCATCATGTGCAGATCATATCCCAGGCACTTAGAGGAAAAAGTAGTATTTATTACCAGAATGGTGCCTTTTTTTTTTTTTTTTTTTTTTTTTTAAACGGAGAGGACAAGGTAAGAATGAGATTTGTTGCCCTTAATCCAAATTCTTAAAGTTTGGGCTGGTTTAAAGTAGAAGGAAAATTTAGTAGCAGTAAAGACTTTTGTAAAATAAAAATTAGAGCTGTATTTGTGAAAGATAGCTGACAACACTGTTAACTCTAAGAGTACCTACCTTCTTCAGCTATTTTAGTAGGGATTGTTTGTGCAATGAGGGTTTCATTTAAGCCATTTCTAAGTCAGAATAAAGTGATTATTAAAGCTCTTGCTTGAATGTGCAAAAATATGTAACTCTTATTTTTTTTTGTAGTTGATGCAATGAAGAGAGTTGAAGAGATCAAACAGAAACGCCAAGCTAAATTTATAATGAACAGGTATGAACATGTGTAGAGTAACTCTTGGAAAAATAATTACTAGTAGAAATCCAGATAAATTTTTTTCACATAACTTCAGAAAACTTGCAAGAATAGTATAAAGAACTCTTGTATATTCTGGTAGCATTTGGCCACATTCACTCTGTCCTTGTCTCTATGTAAGTTGAAGACATGATACCCTTTTTCTGAGTGTATTTCTATGTATATATTCTAAAAATAAGAACATGTTCTTAGATACCTATCATATAATTACCCAAATCAGAAAATTAACATTGAATGATATGGTTATATAACCTACAAACCTTATTTAAATTTCACCAGTTCCAGTAGCAACAGAAAACCCTGGATCTTGCATTGCATTTAGTGGTCCTATCTCCTGAAGCTCTTTTAGTTTGGACAGTTTCTCATCTTAAATGACATTGACATTTTTGAAGAATACAGGTCAGTTATATTATAGAATGTTCCTCAGTTTGTGTTTATCTTATGTTTTCCTCATGATTAGATTCAGGTTAGGTACTTTTGGCCAGAGTATCATAGAAATGATGATACATAAGAAGGACACAAATAGCAGGAGCCACATATTGTTTCAAGTGATTGATCACTTGGTTAAGGGGGTGTCTGCCAGTTTTTTCCACTCCATTGAAAAGCTCTGCTCTTTCTTTTTGATCAGTACATATCTTAGGGGAAATACATTGACCCTCTGCACAGTTCCTCAAACTGGTACCTGGTTCAGTAATTTTTTCTTTTATTAGTTGCCTTTCTCATATAAAGGAGCTTTTCCCTTTTCCAGTTTCAAAATGTATTCCTTTATTCATGTATCTGTGTGTATTCATTGATTCTTCTGGTATTCAAGGGGTGATAATTCTTTGTCATTATTTTGATGTTGTAAGTGTTCCATATAGGCTACTGGGCATCCCTTCAGGCAGGGTCCCATTTCATTGTGAATTTCCTCATCTTTCTTTGGGTGCTTTCTTGATTGATGGCTAAGAAGATGTGGCCTCATCTTATACTTCCCTGGCCTGGAATTGGCTGTTTCTTTAGAGCAGGGATTTTTTTTTTTTTTTTTTTTTTTTTTTAAGAGAGAGGGTCTACACGTGCAAGCAGGGGAGGGGTAGAGAGAGGAGAGCAAGAATCCCAAGCAGGCTCCATGCTATCAATGCAGAACCCACGCTGGGCTAGATCCCACGAACCATGAGATTAAGAGTAGGACACTTGACAGACAGCCCCCCAGGTGTCCCAGGAGCATTTGTTTTTGATCATATTACTATTTAGTTTGTCATAGAAAAGCATGTGCCGAGAGCTTTCTGGCTTTAAAAAAATGTTAAAGTGATATAGAAACAAAAGCTAAATGTTTGAGAACTAGTCTGTTAGCATGTTTGTCTCACATACATGTGTTTTGTGTTCTTGTATTACTGATCAGAAAAATTAGCACAGAGCCTATTTCGTTTGAGGAGAAAAGATCTAGGTACTTTAGCATTTGAGAGGTTTGCACTGTATCTGTATAATAGACATTGATGTCTGACATTTAATTCTTCAATCACATTTCTTCATTCACTCAGCAAATATATTTTAATCCCCAGTTTATTCCTAAGTACTAGGGATACAGTCAATGAACCAGTGGTAGTGTAAGAATTTCTTAAGCTAATTAGGAACTAGAAAATAATTTTGAGTTCTTACTGCTAATTCCTGGCTAAAATTATTTTGATAAATTATGAGTTAATGTCTTCTAAAGAAATTTTAGTAACTAGTTTTGGCTTTTATGTGTTTTGTCCTAGATTAAAGAAAAATAAAGAATTACAGAAAGTTCAGGACATCAAAGAAGTCAAGCAAAACATTCATCTTATCCGGGCCCCTCTTGCCGGTAAGTGCTGTATTACACAGAAGTTCTCTTTCAGTAGAGAAATCAAGAGTCAGGATGGTTGTGGTCTGGTTAAGTGGGTGCTAGTCAACTTTTTATGGGCACTTTTTCATGTAAATACCACATTTATGGTATGACTTTGTTTATAAAAATATAATTTATTCATTGTATTGCCCAGTTCTAATTTATTGCAAATGGTGTTTTTTTCCCTTCAGAAAAATCTTGTATTCCATAAGCTAGTCATATTTGAGTATTAATTTAATAGATTTTTGCCTCTTTCATACTTTTTATTAAATAATAGTGTTTTTTATTAGTGGTTTTCCAACTTTGGTTCGTATGGGAATTGTGCAACTTAGGATAAATACAGAGGCCCAGGCCTTTTGAGTCTGAACTTCTGTTCCTTAGCTTTCTGGGTTCTGATACTACTGTTTGTATTAAAACTTTCTCTTTAAGTTTATATAACTTGCCTATAGTCACTCATTTGGGCAGTTGTTTGTGTGCGTAGTTTCTTTTGTGGTGCTAGAAAACCAGTCTTCACTCAGCTGGCACCAAATACCATCTGTTATATGATTTACTTATGCAGATTACCTGAAGGGAGAGAAATTTTGGTGAGATTTAGTTCAAGAGTTAATTCCTGTGAATGATTCCATGTCAAAACCTTAGTAAGGTCAAATTCTGTAACTATATGTTGAATAGATAAGTATTTAACGAGTTAATTTTTGTACCAACTTTTATTAAAATAGGCAAAATCTTGGGGCATTTGTTTCACATATAGACGATGTGAACTTACACCCAGAACAACAGTAATGAACTGTTGTTACGTAACTTTTTAGGTAACCCTCTTAGGGTAGGTAAGTACACTATAAAGAACAGAGACCTTGGAGCCAGAGGGCCAGGGTTCAAATTCTCTCTTGAGCTTACTGGGCTTACTGAGTGATCTGGGACAATTTTATCCGTCTCTGGGTCTGTGTTCTCTCACATTTAAAATGCATGTTAGGGTGAAATGAATAGATGTGTATGGAATGCTTATTTTATGTATGACATATCATAAGACCTGTGTGGGTTTGGTTACTATTCTTAAATTTCTTAGAATTGGCTATTTTAAACCATCTAAGATCCTTTATAAAATGTTGGTAAGAGTTCTGCAAGGTTACAGTGGATTGATATTTTTTTTAAATTTGTTTTTAAAGGCAAAGGAAAGCAATTGGAAGAAAAAATGGTGCAGAAATTACAACAGGATGTGGACATGGAAGATATTTCTTAAAGATCTCACTATTTCTATAAGTGCATTTGAAAATCTCCTTAGGAGACCAAGAACTTCTAAATGATCTTTTATATTTTACATAAGGTCACTCAAATGAAAGGTATTTAAAAATACATCTCTTCTACGTTGCTCATTGCTGTCTGTAAAATATCAGATATTATGGATGTTAGATTGCATTTCCATTGTTAAACCTTCACTGATACTTACATTTATGTAAGTCATGCAACTTCTCTTTGTAAATACAGAAGTCAAGTGTAGGCATAAAATGTTCCTGCCATTTGGGTAATGGCACTATGCAGTATTTATGGAAGAACTAATGACAAAAATATATTTTACATATTCCTAGCCATAAATTTTCTTTGCAGTAAAATATTAATTTTACTTTAATATTATAGAAGGGGGCTTAAAACAAGGAACTAAAACAACCTGTATGTATGATAATTAGCCTTAAGTAATCTTTTATTTTGATTTCAGTATTTGTTTTGGTTTCTTAGAAGAGTATATGAAGCCTAATTATGTTGGAGGTGAGAGCTGAATAGCTTTTTCCTGAAATGGTACTCTATACTTTCATTTTGGAGAACACTCAATTCTGAGATTCCTGATAGAACCAGATTTTTTTTTTCCAGCTTAGCAGTAGTTTAAAAGTGGAAGAATCCCCGTGCCTTTTAGGATGTTGTGTGGTTCCATTTAAAAAGCTCCTAATTGTTTTTGGATAATAGAATTTACGGTTTATTATTTGGACTTAAGTTCATATTTTTTGTTTAAAAGCTACTAAAAAACTATTCTTTAGCAGGAAGAAAATAACTCCCACATACTACTGAAGTAGGAAATACAATTAAAGAAAAATATATACTGAATAATGTTTTTATATTTCTACATTTTTTGCAACTTTAAGGATATTAAGTAACTCACTTCACATTTTTAAGGACAGAACTTAGAATAAATTATAATCTTAGGGTTATAAAATTATAAAGTAATGGCTAAATTTTTACTTCAGTATTAGTGAAAAAGTGATCACTGGACAAAGTGTTCAGGACAAAGATCTGAATTCCAGTGTGATTTTTGCCCTTGTGTTCTTATTTGTTAAATATGGGTCATTGGTAGACAACATTATTGATAAAACAATTAGGGGAAATGATATATGAACTCAAAGACATTTGTTAAATTACTTGAAGTTTGTACTCCATACTAGATTTATATTTGTTTTAATATCAACATGTTTAAGGGGTGCCCAGGTGGCTCAGTTGGTTAAGTATCCGACTTCGGCTCAGATCATGATCTCACAGTTCATGGGTTGAACCCTATGTCAGGCTCTGTGCTGACAGCTCAGAACCTGGAGCCTGCTTCAGATTCTGTGTCTCCCTCTCTCTCTGCCCCTCCCCCACTCATGCTCTGTCTCAAAAATAAATAAACATTAAAAAAATTTTAAAAAAATCAGCATGTTTAAGATCACATACTGTCAGATTTCCTACCTTGAGACCATCAATTTGGGAAATTGAGCTGAAAAGAGAAGTGTTTGGTTATTAAACTTGGAGATGCAGTATCAGTTCTTCCTGTCAGGAATTCATAGTATTTTGAGATCCCAGATATCTTTATAAACTGTGTGGATGCAGATGCCACCGTTCCCCCCTTCCCTCCTCTGCAGCTCTCTAAGTACGGTTCTATGACTGAGTTGTCCCTTTAAAATGTTGCCTGAGAAGTGGCATGGTACAGTGCTGTTTCTATTTGTCTGATTGAGACCTCTGCTGGGCCGTTAGTGTAACACAAAACCATAAAATTTTCCTGACCTTTGCTTCATAGAACTTATGTATTCTTCAATTGTTTAAGGGTAATATAACTTTGGAAGTCATAGAAAAGAATTTGCTTACACATTTGCCTTATAAAACCTTGTAGGATAGCAGAAAAAACTCATTAAGGGACACTTGGCTGGCTTAGTAGAGTATGCAACTCTTGATGCTGGGGTTGGGAGTTTGAGCTCCACCCTGGGAGTAGAATTTACTTAAACTCATTAAGTCTTATTTCTTAAAAATAGAAAACCTTGAAAGATGTTTATGTTATAGAAATAAGTTCCATAAGGACTGGCCTCTTTCCTAACATTCCACGAAGTAGCACTCTTCTTTTCTAGTTGGAAGAATTTTTAGGTACCTTCCCTTCTTATCACATAGATGGAGTAGGCAGTGTTTTGTATTCATGCAAGTGCCTATGTGTAGAAGGGATTTATCTGGAGCTTCAGATACTGTCTTAAGTCCCAGTGATTGCTATAAGAGAGGACTGTAGAAGTTACTTGAGTGATGCTCAACCTGTGTGTTGGTTTTTTCATTGAATAAATGGAAATGATAGTATGACTACAGGATTTTTTATGAGGATCCAGGTAATATATGCAAAATAATCATTTCAAGGCCACTCCCATAATAGGTAGTATTGAATTCTTAGCTGTTAGGATTGGCTTTGTGACCACACAAAACTTACAGGCAATGGGCTTTGCCTTGGGAGAAAGGTGGAGGGTATTAGGGTTTGGGGATAGCTGTCATTAAATTGAGTACAGTGCACTTAGTCCACAAAGCCAGAGTTATGTAGGGCTTAAAATGTTAACTTTTAATTTCACCTAGAAAAATCAGTTATTTAGAGCATCTTATTCCCCATTCTGTTACGAAGACTGGGAGGGGGAAATCCATTTCCGATTTGTCAGCTCATGATTTAAACAGTGAATTGTCACCCATAATATCAAGGGTTAATTTATGTAAGACAGTTTATCCCTTCCACCAATCCTTCTTACATTTTAAAAGGAGATTGAAAAAAATCAGACTTTAATTATACAGATGTATAGTATACATTATAATATTGAATGAATACTACCTGGTAAAAATTAGCACAGTAGCCTGCTGAATTAAAAGTGTTCAAAAGATAAGGGGGAAAAATAAGTATCAAAAAAGAGAAAACAGTTTCAAAGTCTATTTCTTTTGGAAAATTGTTTCTATATTCTTTTTTTTTTTACATATAATAGAATTGAAAATATAACTCACACATTTTGCCCTGCATGTTTTTGTTTTGAGTATCAATTAGCCTTATGTTGATTTGAAATTTTTTGGTCAGTTGAATTTTGTTGTGAAGAAGTGACTTTTTAAGAATATATTCTCATGTTTTGAATGTAAGAATCTCTACTTTCTGGTGCCACTGGTGAGCCTTTGGCTTAAGCTGTCCTGCTCCAAAATTTTCCTTGGCTTTTATAACTTAACTGAATCCATCATATAGGGATTGAAGGTGATATTTGTGCTTTGTAACCTTCCCTAAGGTACCAGTTACTGTATCTCCTTCTGTAACCTTTAGTTTTGTGGCTGCCCTTTGATCTTGCTAATAGATTCCTTTTCAACATTTGTGATAAAGTCTTGACTAATAGACATCTCCATCCTGTTCAGCAAATCCAGGCAGCTCATTTTATCATAATCTCGAAGGGTCCAGGGATGGTTTCTATCTTATCCCAGGCACGTATTAAGTACCTGGTGCCTGGAAGATGCTTGATAATTGTGACTAAGTGGAAAATTAGTGTGTAGCTACATGCAAGGTTTACTGGACGGTTATTTTGTTTTTTGTTTTTTTAAATAACCAGTAACTTCAAAGATACAAAAGACAAATTACCAGCAGTGAGCTGCATTAAGAAAGGAAGCATTCTCTGACTTCAGCATTAATCAAATCTGTTAGGAAAACTTGCTTAAGAGCAGTGTTTGCCTTAGGTGGCATACCAGATTTTGCTTAGGTCTACTTCTTTAGTGGCGATAGATCAACCTGCATTTCTGGGTTTGGCTGGAGCATTCCCATGTCAGGAAATCCTACGAAGGACTGAACATAAGCTGTTATTGTCATGGCAGTCATAGAGTATAAAAACATAAATAAGGACAATGAATTGGGAAGAATCTATTAATACCTCAAGAGTACTGTTCCAAAGTAATGTTAACCAAACAAAAAATACAAGAGACAGGCTCTTTAGTATTTTGAGCAACTGAGTTTTCTGAATGACAGCTTTTAAATACTTGCTTTAGTCTATTACAGTAAAGTGCTAATATGTTTAGTTTGGTGGCAAGGTGTGGACTCTTAGGAACACCAGTGAAAAGTATGCCATTCTAGTCAGTTATTCCACACAGTTGTCTAGTGTGCATCTAATGAGACTCCATATTTCCTCTTCTGATAGCAAGGAATGCAGTACAGGGAGGGAGTGAGCAAGTATTAAAGGCAGTTTACTTGATTCAAAGAATTTGCCATTCAGAAGCATAGTACAACATACTCCTATATGTTAAATTTTAGGTGTTTACATTGCATGGTTCACTGAGTTTCTCTTCAGCCCTCAGATTCTTCATGCTGCCAAAACATCACAGCTATTAGCTTTTGACTTTGTACTAATACAGTTCCCCCATTTCTTAGAATATACCCAAGAAGAACTACCAGAAAATACATTAGAAGAATAGACAACGGAAATAAAAATTGTGTAGAGAAAAACATCTCAAAGGAGAAAATATGCAGGTCATAACCTCTCAATACCACTGTTCTCACATTCACAAACATGTAGTACTACCTAGTTCCAGAGTTGTGAGAATTTAGTGCCAGTTATTACCGACAGGTACATTGCATTCATCTTAGAATATTCACAACCCTTTAAGTCTGTCCTCATTTTGCAGATGAGGAACCTGAGGTTAAGAGAGATTGAATAGTGTGATCCAGGTCACTAACAACTAGCAGAGCTTAGAATTAAGCTCAGTCTGACTGAGTCAGTCACCTGCTGGTATTCTGAATAGCATCTAGTATGATGCCTGGCACATGGTTGGTGCTCAATATATGTTTACTCATTCAAGGGAAACAAAAAATCTATCAAGTAAGAGAAGGGGTTCTGGAGAACTGGATAGGTTTTTATGAAGTAGTTTAATTTTTTTGTGTGTAGGACTGACAGGTGATCATTTGTCCCAGCTTGAGTGTAATTAAGACAGCAAATCTAATGAAATGTTTTTGAAATTTATTGTCTTAAAGTAAATTAGGATAGTAATGCCTGTAATTACAGTGTAATTTCTAATTATTGAAGGAAATATTCACCTGGCTCTGAAATGTATGCTAATCCTGCTATCTAGAAAATTTGAAATTTTACCAACACCTGCTTTTATTTATGAGCGATTTCAGTGTTCATCAATTAGGTTTTGAAATGTTTGTATCTGCTGTGTATGAGGCATTGTTTGCCTCATTTAGCAACAAAATAATTAGTTTATGTTATATTTGAGAAATTTGAATCATTGGGAATTGTCTTCATCTAGTTACAGTTTATAGGACTTCGAAAATTTAATAGGTATTTATTCTTCTGCCAGTTCTTAAAATTCTCCAGGACTGTTGGGATTATTGCCAACAGTCCTAGGGACTGAAAGTTATAATGCTGATAAGCTTCAGGGTTCATTTGAGGTGAGAGGTGGCTTTTGAAGATGCCCAGTAGGCTATTTGAGCTGTCTTAACAACCGAAAGGGAAAAAAATCTTCAGATCATCTTCTCAAAATGTACAGCATACATGGTAACATGTCATTCCCACTTTTAAGTGGAATCTCAAATAACGTGGGTCCTATCAAGTGATTTTACTTCCTTTGGCTAGATGGGAAATCCCCACTAGAGATTAGGCATCCAGGAAGGTTTGGGTCAAATCTGTTAAAGGACAGCTATAGTAGCATGCAGAGAGTGGGCCTTAAACTTGTTGGCAAATTAGAATTATATGGGCCAGCCATAAAATGAACAATGCCAGAGCCCTGTCCCAGGCCAATTAAATGAGAATCTCTGGGATTAGGCCCAGACATTGGTATTTTTTTAAAAAGCTACCAAGTAAGGGTTGACCAATAACAACACCATAGTAGCCTCTTCAACTTTCTTACTCCCATGCACACACAATGTATAGTTACATACAGAGCAGTTACTACTGAAGAAAATCCGGAAACTAGCTAGGTGACTTATACGTTAGCTGACTGAGGAAATGGCCACATTGAAATGAGTAGGAAAGGCTGAGACACATTTCCAGTAAACCTGGTACAAGACCATACAACGAGGAAATAACTCCACAACTCCTATCTTCTCCCTGAGGAGTGAAGGGTTTGGAATGCACATCTGGTGCCCTAACTTTTAAGACGCTCACCCAAGGGACAGGTCCCCACAACACCTAGCACTGAACACCAGTGACACTTGGGTACAAGACTGTAGCAAACAAAAGAGTAGTTACTGGTATGTGAACACTTAACAAGGGCTTCCCTTCCTGGGCCCAGTATAAAGGGAGCAGGCAAAATTACCCATATTCAAATTTTTGATTTTTATTTAATTATTATAGAGAATGAGCCGAGGAGAGGGGTGAGGGAGACTGAGAATCTTAACGAGGATTCACACTCAATGTGGAACCTGACGTAGGTCTTTATCCCATGAACTTGGCTGGGATCATGATGAGCTGAAATCTAGAGTCAATGCTCAACCAACTTATCCACCCAGGTGCCCCCCACTCCATCTCCCCGTTTTTTTGTTTTTTTAACTAAAAGGGGACCCATCTGCATACTTTGAAAACTGATGAGGGGCGCCTGGGTGGCGCAGTCGGTTAAGCGTCCGACTTCAGCCAGGTCACGATCTCGCGGTCCGTGAGTTCGAGCCCCGCGTCAGGCTCTGGGCTGATGGCTCGGAGCCTGGAGCCTGTTTCCGATTCTGTGTCTCCCTCTCTCTCTGCCCCTCCCCCGTTCATGCTCTGTCTCTCTCTGTCCCAAAAATAAATAAACGTTGAAAAAAAAAAATTAAAAAAAAATTAAAAAAAAAAAAAAAAAAAAGAAAACTGCTGACTGCCAGTCAGACTTCTACTTTAACACACATCTAGGAAACTGGTGGACACCTCTCCTGTTGTCTCCCCACAGCCCAAAGTTGCTAATGTCATTGTGGAAGAAACTTGTACACACATTTGTGCCCCAGCTTTTGCACTGCTGTCCAAGTGACCTGCCCATGGATCACCTAGTATTGCGACTTGCATTCTGAAACTTCACAGGCACAGGAGTAGTCACTTGCAGCTATACATACATGTGGACCCAGAGTAGAGGAAGCAGGCAAAAATGCCCAGCTCCCAATGTCTCCCTGGAAGGGGCTTAACCACATATTGCTCATCTATTGCCTGAGGGTCTGACTTCTAATCAGCCTGCATCTAAGGAATGACTGAGATCTTCACTCTGGGACACACTGGGATAGGTTCTGGTCCCCCTTCAGCTGGAGGCTACCAACAAGGAAGAAGGGAGCTTGGACAATTAGGAAAGCATCCGAGGTGAGTCTGATACATGTTCATCTCCTACATAAGGCTACTCTGTCAAGATTGAGAGATGTGGCTATTTTACCTAAGATGCAGAAATCAACATTTTCAACGAAAATGAAAACAGAGAAATATATTTTGAATAATCCTGAAGTAGCTCCTGCTCTGTCTGCCTTATCTTGCAGGCAGCCCTGGCAGAGGCTGGCACTACTCCAAGGGACTCCTGCCTTGGGGAGAGGGAGAACCAGCCTCACACACCTGTGTGCCTGCTATTCCAGCAGCTGAGCCTCCTAGCTGGCTGTGGAGGAAATAAGTCCTACTATTCAGTGCCCCAGAACTGTGGCAGAGAGGCTGATTGCAGACACGTAGACTGAATGGCAGCCCAACCTACCTACAAGCCCATGGCCACCTCATTTGGGGCTCTCAAGGACTAATTGAATCAATTGAATCTCAGTTGAATAAATTATAGTACATCATGTAATAGACTATTCTGAAGCCATTAAAAAGGATGCTACAGAAATGTTTCTAATTACACAGAAAGATGCTTACAATATATTAAGTGAAAGTTGCTGATTTCACAATTTTATATGATTCTCCTAAAAGTAGTTCTCAACTGGGGCTACTTGGCCTCTCAGGGAACATTTATCAATGCCTGGAGACACTTGACTGCCACACTGGGGTGGTGCTGCCAGTATCTGGTGAGTAGAGGCCAAGATCCTGATGAACATCTTACAATGCATAGGACCAGTACCCCCCAACATGAATTATATGGTCCCAAATGACAATAGTGCTCAAGTTGAGAAACCGTGCTTTTAATTACATACAGCATTGAAAGAACAAGTACCTTTTGGATAAATAGGGTCATGGATGTTTTTAAATGTTATTTTGTTTCTTTGGATTTTGCTTTCAATGAGAATGTATTAATTTTATAATTAGAAACAAAGTATTCTAAAATGTGATGAAGTTTGGATTTATTATCTCTGCGTGGGGATGCTTTTCTTTAAAAATTAGGGTTTTTTGTTATTTCTAATTGTTCTTCTGGCTTGTGCACACCTGACTGCCTTTATCTGTGAGGCCTTGATTCTGATGGACCCAGGTTATGTTTGGTCCTGGTTTATTCCCATTACAAGGGTTGATATACTCGCCTGTTTTAATAATGGGCTTTGTCCATCCAGGGAATTTATCTGTTTTGTGTTTTTAATAGCATGTTCTTAGAATCCATGGGTTATGTTCTAAGTAAGTCAGAGGAGTCAGTCATCCCTCAGCACAGGTCCCAGAAAGATGAGGGTGCACAGTGAATGCCTCAACTGTTCATAACTCTACTCTGGCATATCCAATCTAGGTTCATGTCCAGAAAAGCTGGGGTATGGTTAATGGTCTCTTTTTGTTTTAATGTATGTTTTTTAAGGATCTAAATGGGCTTACTAATTTAGCCACCTCTTTGTTAGCCCACCATGGAAATAAAGATTGACCATAAAATACCTAAGAAATGCTCAAATTTTATCTACAAAGAACCCAGGGCCAGTGGCATGCTGGTTTGTGGAAAGCTATTGTGGTCTTTTCAGAAACTTTGTCAAGATTTCTATTACTTTGAATGTGCATGTTTTATGCACCAGGGAATTAACTGTCTCCATTCTTTTTAATTAAAAGTCCTATTACCTTAGCAGGACAAGTATTATCAAGTAGGCAAGGTAGAGCATGTATTTTCTGTTTCACTGGACTCCTTGTTTTCCAACTAGAGCCTATATGCTATAAAAAGCGTCTTGAAGTTAGTTTATCGTTTTTGTAACATAACCACTTATTGAGGGCCTAAGAATGTGTATGCACTTCATTTGATCACATCAAATGTTCTCACCCCCAAATAAAGCATACAATTAATTCATTAGTAGATGATTTGTTTCCATGTTAAGTGCCAGTTTTTGATGATTTCATCAATACTTTCACCACAGTAATTTCCCATTTAATCAGTGTTTAAATTGAACTGGAATCAGGCAGAAAAACAACAACACAGTTTTGTATAATACAGGAGCAAGTGGAAAAGTCATAGGACTTTATCATTAGAAGCCTCATTGTAGAAGCACAGATGGGTTAGGAGATGTTGTTAAAAATGTGTCCAAGAATAAATCCTCTATAAGCACTGTATTAATTCCCAAGGCTTCATGACAATTTTGCATTAGTTACTGTAAGTTTTGTTACACTTTATACAGATCCAGGTAGAAATCCTACAGACTGAGCAACCGTGAAGGCACTTCTTATCATGCTGCATTTAACTTAAATGATTAGATAGTTTAGAAAGGCGTTTCTTCCTAAATTTGTCTAGGTGGTAAATTCAATAGTTCTGGATTAAGAATTGTAGTTACTGGGTTTGCTTTCTTAAAACTGCTGAGAGAGAGAGTGTTCTTCAGGTAAGGGACTTCTTGATATGTAGACATTTGTTAACTGCCGAAGTTTTTGTCTTAGAATTTTTTTCCTCTTCCTCCTCAAGTCATTGCAAATACCGTTCAAGTCTCCCCTTTCACACGGTCACCCCATTTCCCTCCTTCCATCCCCAGAGAACCACTATTCCCAAGTGGTTTTTACATGTATTTAAACTTTTAAAAGTGGTCTCATACTGAAGGCATCCTATTATATAATACATTTTTGCACTAAACATTTTTATTACATCCATGTTCTGCACACATGTAGATTTAGTTGATTTAAATGATGTGTAATATACCATTGAGGAAATATACCACAATTTGTTATCCATTACCCTATTGAAGGAAATTTAAACAAATGTTCACTTTTCATTATTACAAAAAAATTTACCAATTGTTTGTATCATTTTTCTGGGATATGAATTTGAGACTGTCTGACTATAAAGCCTGTGCTTTCCTCACTATATCAGATTGACTCTCAAGTAGATTTCTGTTATAATTCAATTTGATGTGGTAGCACACATTGCTAATGGATTTAATGTCTAAGGCTAAAATGTAGAAGTACGGTAGCCACTAGCCACATGTAGTTACTGGGTCCTTGAAATGTGGCTAGTGCAAATTATGATGTGCTGTAAGTATAAAATACCTACTAGATTTTGATCGAAAACAGAATGTACAATACCTCGTTAACAAATTTTGGGCATTCCAGTGTTTTGGATACATTAGATACATTGGGTTAAGTTAATATATAAAAATTAATTTCCTCTGTTTTTACTTTATTGACGTGGCCTCTAGGAAACTTAATTACATACATGGCTATTAGACAAGTGGTGGTAAGCAATTACTTAGGCTAAAGTGGAATGTGTACTTCTAGGTGCCAGGTGGAGGCAGTAGAGAGTTGCTAGAATCAGAATTCTGGGTAGAGTGGCACTGCATAGAGGTTGCTGCGCTGTCAGGCTGAGCAGCTCAGACAGGCAAACTGTCTGCAAAGGGGTTAAATGGAGCCAAAGCCAGTAAAGATCCAGGGGTTAGATTGTGGACCCAGATTGAGAGGGATTGCAGCCAAGTCAATTTAGAGGACACAGAGCTGATTTAAAAATGAAAGCTCTAATATAGCACAGCTTTGAAGTCACAGTTCTACTGGGCACCAGACTCTGTGAACTCAGTCAAGTTATTTGACTTATGCACGTCTCAGTTCTCACATATGTAAATTGGGGATGATAGCACTTATTTTTTTGGTTGGTCCGTGTAAAGAGCTTATCACATACACTGCATGTTTGCTATTATCATCATCTATTTTAATGAGTCATTAAGAAAGCATAAGAAATGGTATCTCTTTTTGAAGCAGTAGACTCAGGCTATAGGTATTACTATATAAAGGTTTAAAATTACCCATATACAGCTCAACATGAAGTTCTCTCATCTGAGAAGCGATACATTACAGTCCTTACTATCTTATCTCTTGCCAGGCAAGAGCCTTAAATTCATTTCTTTTTCTCGCTTGAAGCTGGTTTAATGCATACATTTGTTCACCACAGAAGTTTCCCAGTTCTGTGTTAAGCAATCATTAGGGATATAGAGATTAGTGAAATGTGACTAAAATACTTAAAGTTAGGTGAAAGAGATAGAGGGCTGTTACTTAGCTAGGATACAATGTGATGGGAACCAAAGTTGATTTATGAGAAAGTAATTAATTCCATGTGGAGAGTGCAGAGGGCTTCCATGATGGTGTTGAAAAGTGGAGGATATTATGGAGCTAGTCATTATTCTATTCGATAAATTCCCCAGTCTCTCAAGGTTCAGTATCCTTCATCTTTACCAGTGATCTCCATCACCCACCATCAAAATATCACCACAGAGCACATTGCCAATAGAAAATGCTCCATTTTCAAGACCTAAGCTCTGATTTTCTTCACAGCACTGTCCAACCTTGACCAGTCTTCATTCATGCAGTGGTCTCTAATGTGGAATGTGACAATTTGGGGGCTTTGCTTTGCAGTTCAAAGGGGTTCAGAAAGAAAACATTAAAGCTTTTATTTATATTTAGCTTTTAATCAACCTTTTATAATATGTATTTTTTGTGTATTCTTTATAACTACACAATGTGTTAGTACAGCAATATAACAAACACATGCATATTTTGATATTGAGCAAAATTTAGTGATGAGGTACATATCAAAGACATCTATAGACAACTAATGTATTATTCATAATTTGTGTTTTTTAGTAAAAGAAACCCAACTTACACTAAGGTTATGAAGAGGTCATTTATTGGAGCTCTCAAAAGACCAGGTGTGTAGTTAGCCTCAGTATGTGGGGTCCACGCTGTACTGATATTAGAGTGCCTTCACTGTTTCTCAGCTCTTTGTGTTGGACAAGATGGTAAATACTACATTCACACTATTCCAACTTAATGCCTAGTAGGAAAATACTTTTCTGAGGTAGAGAAAATGCCCAGAGTAGACTGATTCATTCATATATCAATACAGAAACCAACCAGACCAATCATTGAGGTCAGTGGGAATAGAATATTCTCTCCACGGGAATCACATGGTAAAGGTTTAACCCCATCAAAGGGGAAGGAGAGAGAGCAGTTGGTAAAATAGGACACGTAGCAGCCTAGATTAGGGTGAGACTGATTACTTCAGGACAGGTTTCATGCAAAGGGTAACTTTTCCTAAAATTGTAAGCAGCCCTGAGAAACTGAAGTAAGGTGTTGGGCTCATTCCTCAGCTGAGGAAAGTTTTATGTTAAATTTACATAAAATGACCCCAAGTCTAGGCAAACATAGTTTCTAATACCCCCAAGTTACAAAAAGGCAGAGAAATAATTTCTCTTTTTTTAGCGCTGCCAGTGTGCTTTCTCTGAGTGTGTCTTAGGGTGTTAAGTTATAGGCTTTGTGGTTCGAGTGGCTTTGTTTTCACCTTGACTCTACTCCACACTAGCTGTGTATATGCTGGACAAATGTCAGAATCTCTTATCATCTGTACTTTCTTGGCATAATCTTTGTTGGGAAATTAGAGTATGCAGTTTAGTTCCTAGTACTTAATAAATAGGAACTATTATATTGATGCTGATAATGCTATTGTTTTCCTTTTCAAACAGTTTGGCCAGATTGCTATAGTCAAGGATACAGGGCTGATTCATCTTTAGAAATTCCATAAATCCCCATATAGTCTGGTATGTAGTAGATGTTCAATAAATACTGTTGAATGATGAATGAGTTTATGAAGGTAGCTTATTTTGTTTCAAATCATTCCCAAAGGCTCTATTACGAAATGCTGCTCAGACTTTCAGCTCTACCGAGGGAAAAATTATTCTTTCAACAAAAAAACTATCTCTCAGTGTTTTTCCTCTAGCTTCTGATGTGTGAACCAACATTACAGGGAAACTTTTCATTGTACTGGGATTTCAGCACTGGTGTTGTGCTTAAGTGGCTTTGTGCTTAAGTATAGAATTTTTCAGGGATTATTCTACTGCTTTGTAAAAATATTTTGATCTTTTTCCCCCCAACATTAGCACAAAAAACCCCTGAATGAACTGTTCTCATTGACTCTTCATAGGCTTTTCCCCACTATGGAAGGGATAAAAAGGCTGATGTGGCCAGGGATTGTGTGTGCTGCTTGAGAGAATAATTTGGGAATAAGGGTTGTGAGTTTTCTCAGCCCAATTTTGGACTACGAAGACATTGGTAGTGTGCAAGCAGTTGCCATGGAAAACAGTTATTTAAAAAGACAGGCTGTTCTTTTGGGAAGTGGTGATGGAGAGTAAAGTGGTATACATTTGCCCACATACTGATGACAAACACATTTTTGATCACCTTTATTTGCCCAAGAATCTGGCATATTGGAAGCTTTCACCCACAGGAAAACAAAATGGAAACCTTCCCAAAATACTATCAGAATTCCAGCCTCAGAAAGTTATTATGGAATCATCAGGGCTTTCATCTCAGACCCCAAACTGCATGCTTACCGGAGACAGAACAATGATACGGGAAGGGCTGGCTAACTGCCAAGAGAATGTACCTGTCACCTTGATTTTGAGAGTAAAAAAGACAAATCAAGTTGGTAATTTTCAGGCTAATTATTACTAACTACAACCAAAGTCACTTTGAACTTCTTTTAAAGATCAGAAAGATTCTACTAGGGGCAAGGAAGCTTCTTGATCCAGTACTTACAGATGCAGTCCCTCAGTCCAGGCACTGACCAAGGTGGAAAAGACTGAATAAATTGAAATAATGCAGGTGATGTGACAGTATTCAATATTAGGATTCAAGAGTGATGTCACCAAAATGGTGGTGTAGGAGACCCCAGCCTCTGTTCCCCAACAAATATCAACAATTAGACAGTTATTCATGAACACCAGCAGCTCTGAGAAAGCTCTGGAACCCACTTAAGAAACATTACCAACACAGTACAATAAAAATTTGAGACTAACTGCAAAAAAGGAGGAAGGACAACAGCTTCATTTTGCCTGCATCACCCTATTCCCTAAGGTGGCATTGCTTAGCACCAAGAGTCAACTTCTCAGCTAGGAAGAGTTCTCCTCCCTTAGAGAGTGAGGGACCAGCTCCCCAGCCTTTCAAAGGCACCAAAAGAAGATCCTGCATTGGTTTTGCCACTCCCAACTGGCAAAATTGAAATGTATAGAGATGGCTAGGAACAAGGAAGAAAAGCAAAAGCTGCATGTACAAGCTACACAGCACAAGTGATGGTGACTCCCAAAGACCTGCTCTGCAGACAAACCTGGTAGCTTTCACCACCAAAGAAACTAATAGCCAGCACAGCTGCTATGGACTCCTTGAAGATTTCACTGGCTTTTGTCTCACAGATATTTCCCCTCACTGGTTCCAGCTGCCTGAGTCCCTCTCTACTCTTAACCTCTCCCCTAGCCCTTTCTGGAGTCCAGAAGCTGTACTGGCAGCCATTCCAGACCTCGGTGGCTGTGCGAGTGCAAGAAGCCAGCCTAGATTCCTGTGAATGTCTCCCCACTGCTGTGTGCACACTCAGGGCTAGCCCTTCTAGCCCTGACACTGTGCACGGGCCTGACCCCCATTATTGTCTTTAAGTGCAGTACACATGTCGCAGGGGAGACTGTGCAGCCAGGGGAGAGCACACCAACAGTCATGGTCTCCCAGACACTTGTGGTTTCAGATAAAATGCTATCTTCCATTACTAGCTTGCACCACTTCCATTACTAGCTTGCACCTGTACCTAGTCTGTCCAGCTGCACACCTGCATGGGCCTGGCCAGACACCTCATAACTGGTCTCCACTGCCATGCACACATTTTGAGACCCAGCAGCCAGCTGGTTCATGATATCCAGGGCACCTGCAGCTACTAGCATGCCCACATTTGGCCCTAGCCTTTGCTGCCTTCCTTGGCTCCCACTACCGTATGTGTGTCTGCAACTTGCCCTTGACACTATATAGGCACCTGCAGTTGGCCTCCGCACTTCAGTGTGTGCACATCACCAGCTCCAGCCACTACTGCTGCCTATTCTGATCCATAGCTGGTGGACCAGGAGGTACCACTGAGGACTCTAATAGCCCTCGCAGCCAGTGCAGACACCAATAATGCTTATAAAACCATGCAGTTTTTGATGATCTGCACCCTAGCAGCTTCAGTAGAGGGACAACACACTCCCCCAGACCCAGTGCTGCCACATGCCCCTGCACTTGGTACTCTGCACCACCAGAGCCAGGGTCACAACATGCTCCAGTGTGCCCTTACCCACAGGTGGAAGTCCTCCCTTACAAAAGACTTAGTTGAGAAAATCTGGAAGAGATGACTGCTTCAAATATTCAGACACCTATGCAAAGCTACAGGGTTCAAAAGCAATCAGGGAAACAGGACTCCATCAAAAGATTTCGGTAAACCTCCACTAACTGGTGCCAAAGAAGTGGAGATCCAGGGTTTTTCTAATAGAGAATTCAAAATAATTATTCTAGATGCTCGAAGAGCTACAAGAGAACACAGGAATACAAAAACAAAATGAGAAGTTCCACAAAGGGAAACTAAAGTTCCAAACATAAATTTTGGAGCTAAAGAATATAATAACGGAACTGAAAATTCAATAGAAAGTTTCAACATCATACTTGAAAAGAATGAATCAATGAGCTTGAAAACAGATGAATTGAAAATATCTATTGAAAACGTCTCATCACAGGAGCAAAAAGGAAAAGAAAAAAAAAAAAAAAAGGAATGAAGGAGTTGTAGACCAAGATGTTAATGTAGAAGGATCCTGAACTCACCTCCTGCCATGGAGATACCAAGTCCACAGTTACATATATAATGGTTTCCTGTAGAAGAAATAAAACTGTCCAATTCCTACATATCAAGTGAATGAGGTAAAAAAAACACATTGAAATGAGTAGGAGAGTATGACACAAACTTGCCATAAACCCCATCCCTGGCGTGGTGACCCACAATCAGGAATGAACTCTTAACATTGAGACTTTCCCTGAGGAATGAAGTGTTTGAAGTTGGAACCACAACTTTTAATACCTGCAACCGAGAGATAGGCCCCCCAAACACCTAGCTTTGAAAGCCAATGGGACTTGCATCCACAAGATTCACAAGGCTATAGTGAACTGAGAACCAGTTCTTAAAGGGCTTGGGCAGGGAACCCCCAAAGCCTCAGGCACTAAATGCACACCTCCCTCTACTCTCTGCATCCTTGTATGTCAGAGTGAGCTCCAACAGACACAGAATGTGCTTAAGAAATTGGATCTAGTCAGGAGAAAGGGAGAAACCACTAACTTGAGCTATAGCACCACCTCTTGGAGTATACAAGACATGTTTCTAATAGCCAGCATGATGAATTTAAGAACCAAAGTGTAAAAGCTTTGTTAAGGAGGTGTCTGCTACTTTAAATGCAAAAGCAGCAGCACGTAACTATGAACAATATGAAAAATCAAGGAAATGTGTTATCACACAAAATAACACTCTAGCAACTGAACTCAAAGGCATGGGATAAATTGTTCTAACTAATGAAATCAAAATAGCTATTATGAAAAAATTCACTGAGTTACAAGAAAATCCAAAGGCAATTCAATGAAATCAGGAATAAAATTAATGAACTCAAGGAGTTTTTTACCAAAGGGACTGAAATTTTATGTATATTTATAAATATATAAAATATGCAAATGTATATAAATATATATAAACCCCTTAAAACATAAATGTAAAATTTATGTACACACAAACTGCAAAAATTACAGAGCTGAAAAATTCAGTGAATGAGATGAAGAATGCAATATAGAGCATGTGCAGCACGGCCGACCACATGGAACAAAAAAGTAACTTGGAGGAAGGAATATAGAACAAATACAGTTGGAAGAAGAAAGGGAACTCAGATTTAAAATAGTGAAGAAAGTCTACAAGAGCCATCAGTTTCCATCAGAATGGGAAAATTCTGAGTAATTGGGGTTCCAGAAGAGAAGATAAGAAAAGAAGGTGACAGAGTTTATTTAAAGAGATAATAGCTGACAATTTGCCAAACTTGGGAAAGGAAGTGGACATAGAAGTTGATGAAACTAATACAACATCCTATTCAATGCAAAAATTATTCAGGGCAAAAAACCTTCTCCAAGACCATTATATAGGAACTGTAAAAAATCAATGATAAAGAATGAATTTTAAAGGCACTTAGAGGAAAAAAAAAAAGTAACCTACAAAGGAACCCAATTAGGATATCGCAGACTTCTCAGTAGAAATTCTACAACTCAGCAGAGAGTGGAGTAACATATTCAAAATGAGGGAAAATAAAAACTGCAGCTAAGAATACTTTATACAGCAAAGTTATCCTTCTGCTCTGAAAGAGAAATAAAAGGCCTTTCCAGACACAAACCAAGGGAATTCACTACCAGGCTTGCCACGTCAGAAATGCTGAAAGGAGCTCTTTAAGATGAAATGAATACACTCATCAGCCACATGAAAACATGAAAATACACAAAATACTGGTAAAGGTGAAAATTGAAAAATGTACCTCTATGTAAGGATGGTGTGTTTATCACTTAACTGTAGTATAAAAGTTAAAGGCAAAAACTAGTAAAAATAACTATAAATTGTTAACAAATACATGACCTAAGAAGAGGTAAATTGTAACAACATTAGTATAAAAGGAAGGAGCAGAAAGGTGGAGCCATTCTAGGTCTTCAAAGATATGTTGCCGTCAGCGTAAAATACACTGTTTTATGTAATTTACAATGTAATGACAAAGCAAAAATCTTATGGTATATCCACAAAATACAAATAAAGGGGAAACTGAACATACCACCATGGGAATTAACATATGAAAGTAGGTAGAGACAGAGGGGAAAAAACAGTGGAAATAGGAAACAAACACAAATTGAAGACATGAAGAAAGCTGGAAAATCTACAAATCTGTGGAAACCATACATTCCTGAACAACCATTGGATCAAAGAAGAAATAACAAGAGAAATCAACAAGAATGAAAATAGAAATAAAACTTTGCAAAATTATGGGATGTTGCAAAACTAGCTCTGAGAGGGAAGTTCATAGTGATAAATACATATATTAAGAAATTAAAAAAAACCCAAGTTAAAAAAAATTCTAACTTTATACCTCAAGAACTAGAAAACGAACAAATTGCCCAGAGTTAGAAGGAAGTAAATAAAAAAGATCAGAGTAGAAATAAATGAAATAGAGGCCAGGAAAACAATAAAGATCAATGAAAGTAAGAGCTGGCTTATCAAAAGATTAAAAAAAAGTTAATAAACCTTTAACAAGAGTAAGAAAAAAGGAGGTGAAGATTCAAAGTCAGAAATGAAAGATGAGAAACAGTAACTGACACTACAGAAACACATAGGATCATAAGAGACAATTAAAAACAATTATGTGTCAATAAAATAGATAATCTACAAGAATCAGGAAGAAATAGCAAGCATGAACAGACCAATAATGAGTAAGGAAATTAAATTAGTAATCAAAAACTTCCCAACACAGAGAACCCCAGGACCAAATAGCTTCACAGGTGAATTCTGCTCAACATTCAAAAAATAATTGCCAATCCTTGTCAAAATTTTCCAAAAAATTGAAGAGGAGGGAACACTTCCAAACTCATGAGACCAGCATTACACTAATACAAAAGGTAAATAAGAACACTACAAGAAAACTATGGATCAATATTCCTGGCAAACATAGATGCAAAAATTCTCAATAAAATATTAGCAGACTGAACTTAAGGACTCATTAAAAGACCACAGACGAGAGGCAAAATCAACATGGTGGAGTAGAAAGATCCTGAGCTCCTTCCTTCCCCCTACCTGACACACCAAAATCTACAACTACACATAGAACGGTGTTTGACAACAAATTGAAGATTAGCAGCACACATCATACACACCTAAGGATATAAAGAAAAAAAGTGTCAAGTTAGGTAGAAGGGGCAAAGGAGTGGTTTAGTCAAGACCCACTCCTCCAGCATGTGATACACAAGTGGGAGGGATAGCACAACCATAGAGGCCCTCCTTGAGGAACAAGCATTCCCAACTCTACATTGAGTTCCACACCTGGGAGTCTTGTACAGGGAAGATGAATCCTCATAATGTCTGGGTTTGAAAACTAATAGGGCTTTTGTTTGAGAGAGCCAGAGGTCAATAGGAAATGGAGAGTGCTTTTAAAGGATGTACACACAATCTTACTCTCTCCAAGTCCTGGTGTAGAGACTACAGTTTGAAAATCACCTGGGTTACATGTGAAGAGGATCCAGTGACTATTTTAAGGATGTGGGCTAGAGGGTTAGGGTTCTGTTGGAACATACTCTGGGCATGGAAGCATTGGTGGGCACCTTTGTCACTTCCCTTCTAACTAGCTGGACTAGTGCTAGCAGTACCATTTCTGACACTATCTATTATGCTTGCACGGCTTACTCTGCCCTGGTTTTCCCATGCAGTACCATGCACACACTGCCCACCTGTCTCAGGGCCCCTCCCACCAGGGAGCTCACTGCCCTGCTATCCTTGCTGTGTGGCCTCTGCCAGTACCAGAGACACTCTCAAGTGCCCCTGGTCTGGAACGGCCAGCTTCACCCACCAGAACACCTGTAACACACACAGCCAGGCCTCACAGCAAGCCATGCCAGAGGCCTGCCCTATCCACCATATGCCTACAACTCTTGCAGCCAGGCTTTATAGAAAGTCAAGCCAGGGGCCAGCACTACACACCAGTACCACTGTAACAAAGTTGGGCCTCTCAGGGTGGAATCCATTCCTGCTTATCAGTATAGAGCTGTTGTCAGTCACAGGTAGACCATGCAGCCATATTCCCTCTGCTGTGGGACAACACTACACATCACCGAGTCTGAAAAATAGCAGTCCAGCCATAACAGCAGGGTGCATGCAGCTCACACAAGTGACACTGCTGGGGCACCTAGCTTGGGGGAATGGGGGGTACTATCCTACTGGGCCCCACAGGATACCTTATACATAAAGCCACTTCTTTAAGATCAGGAGATGTAACTGATTTACTTAACACATAGAAACAGAGCTACCAAATGAGACAGAGCAATATGCTCCAAACAGAAAGTCCAAGACAAACACAAGAAAAAGAGCTAAATAAAATGGAGATAAGCAAATCAAGAATTCAAAGTAATGGTTATAAAGATTCTCAGTAAACTCAAGAGACTAAGTGAGCACAGTGACAACTTCAGCAAAGAGAAAATAGAACAAGAACCAATCGTAGATGAAGAACCCAATAATCGAAATGAAAACTATACTAGAATCAACCGAAGATTAGGTGATGCAGAAGAAGCCATCAGTGATCTGGAAGATAGGGTAGTGGAAATCACTACCCTGAACATCAAAAAGAAGAATAAGAAAGATGAAGATAATTTAAGAGACCTTTGGACAATATCAAGCATATTAACATTTATATCATAAGGGCCCAGAAAGAGAAGAAAAAGGGACAGAAAACTCATTTGATAAAATAGTGTCTGAAAAGTTCCCTAACCTGGTGGAAGAAACAACTGTTCAAGTGCAGGAAGCACAGAGATCCCAAATACGATGAACCCAATCAGACCCACACCAAGACATACTATAATCAGAGTGCTAACAGTTAAAGAGAATCTGAAAAGTAGCAAAAGAAAAACTGGTTACATACAAGGGAACCCTCTAAGACCTGTTTTTCAGAAGAAAATTTCAGGACAGGAGGAAGTGGCATGATATATTCAAAGTGCTGAAAGAAATAAACTTAAAGCAAGAATTCTCTACCTGGGAAGGTTATCATGCAGTATGAAGGAGAGATAAGTAATTTTTTGGACAAATGAAAACTAAAGCAGTTTGTCAACAACAAACCAGCTATACAAGAGATGTTAAAGGGATTTCTTTAAAAGGAAAAGAAAGTCCATAAATAGAAATAAAAAATTATGAGAGAAAAAAATCTCACTGGCAAAAGATAATGTAGTAAAGGTAGTGGTACGCGCACCTACATAGCTGGTATGTAAGTTAAAGAAAAATGTAGCAAAATCATCTAGACTTATAGGTCAAGGGATTCACAAAGTAAGACGTAAAATATGACATCAAAAACAAAACGTTGTGTGTGTGGGGGGTAAGTAAAAATATTATGCTTTTAGAATATTCTCGAACTGGGGATCAGTTGATTAAGTATCCGACTCTTGATTTTGGTTCACGTCATGATCTCACAGTTTGTGGGGTCAAGCGCTCTATCTGTGCTGACAGCATGGAGCCTGCTTGGGATTCTCTCTCTCCCTCTCTCTCAGCCCCTCCCCTGCTCTTGTGGCCTCTCTCGAAATAATTAAATAAACATTAAAAAAAAAAGAATGTGCTTGAATTTAAGTGACCATCAACTTAACATGGACTGTTAAATACACAGGATGTTATATATGAACCTTATGGTACCACAAATCACAAAGGTACACAAAAAATAAAAAAAAAAATGAATAAAAATATAACAATAAGGAAAGTCACTAAATTATAAGGCAAGAAAGCAAGAAGAAACCATGGAAAGAAATTGAAGAAGACACAAAGAAATGGAAAAACATTCCATGCTTATGGATAAGAACAAATATTTTTAAACTGTCTATGAAAACAATGTATCCATTGAATGTAATCTCTATCAAAATAACACCAGCATTCTTCACAGGTGTAGGACAAACAATTCTAGAATTTGTATGGAACCACAAAGACTCCAAGTAGCCAAAGTCACGTTGAAAAAGAAAACCAAAGCTGGAGGCATCACAATTTAAATCACAGTAATTTAAAGTACTGACCATAACGATATTTGGCTGAAGAAAAGAATGGAAGAACTCAGTGAGACCTTCAATTAAGAGACAGCATCACACAGCACCTGGGTGGCTCAGTCAAGCATCCAACTTTGGCCCAGGTCATGATCTCACTGTTCCTCAGTTCAAGCCCCATTGTCAGGCTCTGTGCTGACAGCTCAGTTTGGAGCCTGTTTCAGATTCTGCGTCTCCCTCTCTCTCTCTCCCCCTCCCCAACTTGCACTTGGTCTCTCTCTAAAATAAACCCTAAAAAATTTTTAAAAAGAGACAAAATATTAAAAAGAACCTGTAAGAGTTAAGAATAACTGTAATAAACACACTAGTGGCAATCAATAGATTAGGGGATGCAGAAGAATGGTTCAGCTATCTAGAAGACAGGGTAAGGAAAGGCACACAACTGAAAAGGAAATAGAGAAAAGAATTTTTAAAAATGAGGATAGATTGAGATTTCTTGGGCCATATCAAATGAACATTCACATTATAGGGATTCCTGAAGAACAGAAAGGAAGGTATAGAAAAGTTATTTGAAGAAATAATAACTGAAAATTCCCTAACCTAAGGAGGGAAATATACATGCAAGTCCAGGAAGCACAGAGATTTCCTAAGAAAATGAACCCATGGCACTCAACACAATAGCACATGATAATTAAAAATGTTAAAATTAAAATGTGAAAAATTAAAGATAATCTTAAAAAAATTTTTTAATGTTTATTTTTAAGAGAGAGACAGAGTGTGAGCGGGGTAGGGACAGAGAGGTAGAGGGAGACACACAATTCGAAGCAGGCTCTAGGTTCTGAGCTGTCAGCACAGAGCCTGACACAGGGTTCGAACTCACAGACCGTGAGGTCATGACCTGAGCCAAAGTCAGAGACTTAACTGAGTCACCCAGGCGCCCCCAAAGAGAGAATCTTAAAAGCAGCAAGAGAGAGACGAAAAGTTACCTATTAGGGAAAACCTGTAAGACTAGGAGCCTATTTTCCAGCAGAAACTTTCCAAGCCAGAAGGAAGGGATACATTCAAATTGCTGAAAGGAAAAACCTACAATCAAGAGTACTCTGCCTGGCAGGCTTGTCACTCAGATTTTAAGGAGAGAAAAAGAGTTTCCCACCAAATAAAAGATAAAGAAGTTTATCACCACTAAACCAGGCTTACAAGAAATATTACAGGGATTTCTTTAAGTGGAAATGGCCATAATTAGACCTAAGGAAAATATGAATAAAAAGATATAAAATTTAACAACATATACATGAAATGTGGAGAAGGGACTAAAAAGGCAAGAGAAGGGGAAGAAGAAGTTTTTGTTTTTTTTTAAGAATGTGTTTGAATTTAAATGATCAAATTATTATAGACTGTTCTTTACTTAGTATGTTATACACAAACCGCATGTAACCACAAACCCAAAACCTATGATCAACAAAAAATGAGACATAAAGCCAAATAAAACACTATAGATACTCACTGATCACCAAGAGAGCAAGAGAAGAAAGGAACAAAGAACTATAAAAACAACTAGAAAACAAATTTTAAAAAATGGCACTAAGTATATACTTATCAATAATTACTTTAAATGTAAATGGCCTAAATGCTCCAATCCGAAAGACATGGAGTGGTGGAATGGATAAAAAAAAAACAAGACCTGGGGCGCCTGGGTGGCTCAGTCGGTTAAGCGTCCGACTTTGGCTCAGGTCGCGATCTCACGGTCCGTGAGTTCGAGCCCCATGTCGGGCTCTGGGCTGATGGCTCAGAGCCTGGAGCCTGCTTCCGATTCTGTGTCTCCCTCTCTCTCTGCCCCTCCCCCGTTCATGCTCTCTGTCTCAAAAATAAAAACTTTAAAAAAAAAAAAATTAAAAAAAAAAAACAACAACAAAAAACAAGACCTATATATGTGCTGCCTGTAAGAAACTCACTGCAGATCTAAAGAGGCATACAGACTCAAAGTGAAGGAATGGAAAAATATTCACCATGCAAAGGCAGCAGAAAAAAAATCTAGGGTAGCAATACTTGTAGCAGACAAAATAGACTTTTAGACAAAGATTCTAACAATAGACAAAGAAGGGTATTACATAATGATAAGGGGATCAGGCCAACAAGAGGATATAACAATTGCAAATACCTACACACCCAACACTGGAGCACCTAAATATATAAAGCAAATATTAATGGACATAAAAAGAGAAATTGATAGTAATACAATAATAGTAGAGGACTTTAACACTCCATTCACATCAATGGATAGACCATCCAGACAGAAAATCAGTAAGGAAACAAGGTCTTTCAATGACACATTGGACCAAATATTTATATAAAATTCCATCAAAAAACAACAGAATACACATTATTTTCAAGTGCCAAAGAATGTTCTCCACAATAGATCACTTATTAGGCCATAAAACAAGCCTTACTAATTTAAGAAGATTAAAATTGTACCATGCATCTTTTCTGATCACAGTAGTATGAAACAAGAAATAAATCACAAGAAAAAAACTAGTAAATATCTCAGAAACACGTGGAGATTAAACATGGTATTAAACAAAGGGGTCAATTAAACAATCAAACATGAAATAAAAAAATACATGGAGACTAATGAAAATGAAACAACAATCTAAAATCTCGGACACAGTGAGAACATTTTTAAGAGGGCAGTATATAGGAATACAGGCCTACTTCAACAAACAAAAAGCTTAATCTAACCTTAAACCAAAAGGGACTAGTAAAAGAACAAACAAAGCCCCAGGTGAGTGGAAGAAGGGAAATAATAAAGATCAGAGCAGAATTAAATGATGTAAAGGGAAAAAAAAATAATAAAGAAAGACCAAAGAAACCAAGAACTGGTTCTTTGAAAAGACAAACAGCCAGACTCATCAAGAAAAAAAGAGAAAGACCCTCAAAAATAAAAACAGCAACAGGAAAGAATAACAACCCAGAAATACAAAGGATTATAAGAGAATACTGCAAAAAACTGTGTGGCAACAAATTGGACAACCTAGAAGACATGGATAGATTCCTAGAAACATCTAAGTTTCCAAAACTGAACCAGGAAGAAATATAAGATCTCATCAGACTGATACCAAGTAATGAAATTGAATCTGTAATTAAAAAAAAAAAAAAAAGACCTACCAAAAAATAAAAGTCCAAGAACGGATAGAGTCACACGAGTATTCTAGGAGACATTTAAACAAGAGTTAATACCGATTCTTCTCTATTCCAAAAACTAAAGAAGGAAAGCTTCCAAATATATTCCATAAGGCCAGCATTACCCAGATACCAAAAACCAAAGACACTACAAAAGAGAAATTTTTCTTTTCTGATTAAGATAGATGCAAACATTTCTGATGAATATAGATGCAAAAATCCTCAACAAATTAGTGACAAACCATATACAACAAGTTAAAAGGATCACTCAGCACTATCAGGTGGGATTTATTCCTGGAGTGCAAGGATGGTTCAATATTTGCAAATCAATCATGATGATACACCACATCAACAAAACAAATGATAAAAATCATTATCTCAGTATCTTCTTAAAAAGCACTGGACAAGATTCAACATCCATTCATGATAAAAACCTACCAAAATAAGGTTGAGGGAACACCTCAACTTAACAAAGGCCATGTATTAAAACCCCACAGCTGACATCATCCTCAATGGTGAAAAACAGAGTTTTTCTAAGGTCAGGAACAAACAGGGATGTCTACCCTCACCACTTATATTCAACATAGTCCTAGAAGTCTTTGCCACAGCAATCAGACAAGGATAAGAAATGAGCCTGGGTGGCTCAGTTGGCTAAGCATCCGACCTCAGCCCAGGTCATGATCTTGTGGTCTGTAAGTTCAAGCCCCACATTGGGCTCTGTTCAGACAGCTCTGTGCTGCTTCTGATTTTGTGTCTCCCTGTGTCTCTGCCCCTCCCCCACTCAGGCACACATGAGCATGCTCTTTCTCTCTTTGTGTCTCAAAAGTGAGTAAAGGTTAATAATAAAAAAAAAAAAAAACAAAAAGAAATGAGACATCCACACCAGTAAAGAACAAGCTAAACTGTCACTATTGTAGATGACATAATACTATACACAGGAAATACTGAAGACTCCACCAAAAAACTACCAGAAGATACCAAACAATTCATTAAAGTGTCAGGACACAAAATTAATACTTAGAAATCAGTAGCATTTCTATTCACTAATAATCAAGTCACAGAAAGAGAAATTAAGAACACTATTTACTTTTGCACCAAAAAGAATACATAGAAACCAACTTCATCAGAGAGTGAAAGATCTATACTCTGAAAACTATGAAACACTGATTAAATAAATTGAAGATGACAGAAAAAAAATATTCCGTGTTCATAGATTCAGAGAATATTGTCAAAACGCCCAAATTTCCCAAAGAAATCTACAGTTTCAATGCAATCCCTATGAAAATACCAATAGCTTTTTTTCCCCATAAAACTAACTAGAACAAGTAATACCAAAATTTGAATGGAACCCAGAGGACTTTTAACAGCCAAAGCAATCCTGAGAAAGAAGAACAAAGCTGGAGATATTACAGTTCCAGATTTCAAGATATACTACAAAGCTGTAGTAATTAAGACACTATAGTATTGGCACAAAAATTAGATGCTTAGATCAATGGAGCAAAATAGAGACCCCCCCCCCCCCAGAAATAAAGTCACATTTATATTGTCAATTATTCTATGACAAAGGAGGCAAGAATATACCATGGGAGAAAAGACAGTCTTTTCAATAAATGGATCTGAGGAAACTGGACAGCTACATGGAAAAGAATGAAACTGTACTACTTCCTAACACCATACACAGAAGTAAAATCAAAATGGATTAAAGACCGAAATATGGTATCTGAAAAAATAAAAATCTTAGAAGAGAACACAGACAGTAATTTCTCTGACATCAGCCATAGCAACGTTTTTCTAGATAGGTCTCCCAAGACAAGGAAAACAAAAGCAAAAATTATTTGTTGGAACAGCAAAGGAAACCATTAAGAAAACTATTAGAAAACCTACTGAATGGGAGAAGGTATTTCTAAATTACGTATCTGATAAAGGGTTAGTATACCAATTATATTCAGAACTTATACAACTCAACACACACACAAAAAAACCCCAATCTGATTAAAAAATGGGCAGAGGACTGGAATAGGTATTTTCTCAAGACATACAGATGGCCAACAGACACATGAAAAGATGCTCCACATCCCTTATCATCAGGGAAATGGAAATCAAAAACACAATGAGCTATTAACCTCACATCTGTTGTAATGGCTAAAGTAGACAAGAAACAAGTGATGGCAAGCATGTAGACAATAAAGGATCCCTTGTGCATTGTTGGTGGCAATGTAAATTGGTACAGCCACTGTGGAAAATAGTGTGGAAGTTCCTCAAAAAATTTAAAAATAAAAATACTGCGAGATGCAATAATTCCACTACTGGGTATTTACCCAGGGAAAATATTAACTCCAAAAGATATATCCATCCCTATATTTATGCAGCATTATTTACAATAGCCAAGACATGGCAACAACCTAAGGGTTCATCATTAGACGAATGGATAAGGAAAATGTGGTATACACACACATATACACACAAGGCAGTATTACACAGCCATAATAAGGATGATATTGTGCTATTTGAGACAACGTTGATGGACCTACAGGGTAAGCAAAATAGGTCAGACTGAGCAAGACAAATATCATATGATTCCACTCATAAATGGAATGTAAAAAAGGTCTAAGGAGAAAGTGGAATCAGAACTATAAATACACAGAAGAAACCAATGGTTGCTGGGGGCAGGGTTGGGGAAAATGGGTGAAGAGGAGTGGGAGATACAGGTCTATAGTTATGGAATGAGTAAGTCCCAGGAATAAAAAGCAGAACATAAGGAATACAGTCAAGGATATTGTAATAATGATATGATGGGACAGATGGTAGCTATACTTATGTTGAACATAGCATAATGTATAAACTTGTTAAATCACTAAGTTGTACATCTGAAACTAATGTAACATCGTATGCCAACTATACTCAAAAAATATAGCCACCTAAGAGAAGAAATTAAATCTAAACATGTTGCTGTTAAGAAAAAAAATTGTTCAACATATTATCGTCCCTTAGCTGTGCAATTAATCATCAAATGCCTTGCCCTCCTTTTATAGTCTCCTTCAATTTATAATAATAATTAATAAAACATTACCTTGAGACCAGTGAAAATGCCAACAGTCCAAAATCTATGGGGTATAGTAAAAGCAGTTCTAAGTAGTCAGTTTATAGTGATACAAGCCCACCTCAAGACATAAGAAGAATCTCAAACAATCTAAACTTACACCTAAATTAACTAGAAAAAGAAGAACAAACACAGCCATAAGTTAGTGAAAAGAATAAAGATCAGAGCAGATATAAATGAAATAGAAACTAAAAGAAAAAAAAAGAAAATATTAATGAAACTAAGAACTGGTTCTTTGAAAAGAAAATTGGTAACACTTAACCTAGAGTCATTACGAATAAAAGAAGGTGCAAATAAAATTATAAATCGAGGATAAATAAGGCACACCACAGAAATACCAAGGATCATAATAGCCTATTACAAGCAACTATATGCCTACAAATGGAATAGCTTAGACGAAATGGATCAATTCCTAGAAACACGCTATCTTCCAAGACTGAATCAGGAAGAAAAAGGCAATCTTAAAAGACTGATATGTACTAACTAAATTCAATCAATAATAGTAACAAAAGTCCCAATAAATAAGAGCCCAGGACCAGGTGCCCTCATAGGTCAATTCTGCCGAACATTTAAGCAAGGATGATATCTATCCTCCTTAAACTAGTCCCAAAAAATTCAAGTGGAAGGAATGCCTCCAAAGTCATTTTATGAGGCTAGCATTACCCTCATACCAAAACCAGAGAAAGACCCCTACCCCCCAAATTACAGGCCACTATCTCTGATGAACTTTGATGCAATAATACTTAAATACTAGCCAATTGAATTCAACAATACATTAAAAACATTGTACATCATGACCACTGGTATTTATTACAGGCCTGCAATGATAGTTTACTATCTGCCAATCAGTCAATGGGATACACTGTATTAATTAAAAGGATAAAAATCATTTGATCATCTCAATAGACGCAGAAAAAACATTTGGTAAAATTCAAAATCTATTTATGATAAAAACTTTTAACAAAATGGGTAAAGAGGGAACATACCTCAACATAATAAATGCTGTATAAGACAAACCTACAGCTAATAGTAAACTCAGTGATGAAATCGTAAAGCTTTTCCTCTAAGATCAGGAATAAGACAACAAGGTGCATTCTTATCACTTTCATTCAACATAATATTGGAACTCTTAGACTTAAGTCTTAGCAATAAGATAAGAAACAGAAATCAAAGGCATTCAAATTGGAAAGGAAGGAATAAAACTAATTGTAGGTAACACAATACTATATATAGAAAATCCTAAATACTCCATGAAAACCAATAGAGCTAATAAATTATTTCAGTAAATTGCAGGATTCAAAGTTGATGTACATAAATCTGTGACTTTTCTGTACATTAATAATGAGCTATCATAAAAACAAATTAAGAAAACATATCATTTACAATTGCCCCAAAAAGAATAAAATAGTTTGGAATAAATTTTACCAATAGGATGCAAAGACCTGTACCCTGAAAACTATAAGACATTGATGAAAGAAATTGAAGATACAAATAAATGACCCATGGTCATGGATTAGAGAAATATTGTAAAATATCTATACTACCCAAAGCAATTTACAGATTTAATGCAATCCCTATGAAAATACTAATGGCCTTTTTCACAATACTAGAATGTATAATTGTAAAATTTGTACAGAATAAAGACCCTAAATAGCCAAAGTAATCTTGAGAAAGAACAAAGCTCAAGTTATTACATGTCCTGATTTCAAAACTCTACTATCAAACTGTAGTAATCAGAACAGTATGGTACTGGCACAAAAACAGATCATTGGAACATAACAGAGAATCTAGAAATAAATCCACACTTTTATGGTCAATTAATCTTTGATAAAGAAGGCAGGAACATATAATGGAGAAAGGACAGTCTCTTCAATAAATTATTGTGGGAAAGCTGGACAATGACATGTTAAAGAATGAAACTGGACCACATATAAAAATTCTTTTTTAAAAATGTTTATTTTTGAGAGAGTGCAAGTGGGGGAGGGGTACAGAGGATCTGAGTGGACTCCACACTAACAGCAGTGAGCCCAATGTCAGGCTCAAACTCATGAACTGTGAGATCATGACCTGAGCTGAAGCCACATGTTCAACTGACTGAGCCACTCAGGTGTCCTTGGGTCATATATAAAAATTCTTATACCATATATGAAAATAAACTCAAAATGGATTCAAGTCTTAAATATGACTGAACCATACAACTACTAGGAAAAAATATAGGCAGTCAATTCTTAGACATCAGTCTACCAAGTATTTTTTGGATCTGTCTCCCCAGTCAAGGACAAGACCAACAAAAATAAACAAATGGGACTACATCAAATTGAAAAGCTTTTGCACAGCAAAGGAAGCATCAACAAAAAGAACAGGTAAAACTTTTAATCGAAGAAGATATTTGCAAATAACATAATTGATAAAGCATTAATATCCAAAATATATAAGGTATTCACAACTCAGTGTCAACAAACTAATTAAAAAAATAGGCAGAGGACCTAAATGGACATTTCTCCAAAGAAGACATACAAGTGGTCAAAAGACACATGAGAAGATGCTAAATATCACTCATGATCAGGGAAATACAAATCAAAACCATAATGAGTTATCACCCAGCACCTTTCAGAGTGGCTGTTATCAAAAAGACAAAAAAGAAGTGTTGGTGAGGATGTGGAGAAAAAGGAACCCTCACACACTGTTGGTTGGAATGCAAAATAGTTTAGTTGCTATGGAAAACATTGAAGGTTTTTCAAAAAGTTAAAAATAGAACTACCATATAATCTAGCAGTTCCACTTCTGGATATTTATCCAAAGCAAATGAAAACACTTATTCGAAAAGACATATGCACTCTTGTGTTCACTGCCACATTATTTCCAATAGCCAAGTTAGAGAAGCAACCTAAGTGTCCACTGATAGACGACTGGATAAAGAAAATGTGTTGGGGCGCCTGGGTGGCGCAGTCGGTTGAGCGTCCGACTTCAGCCAGGTCACGATCTCGCGGTCCATGAGTTCGAGCCTCGCATCAGGCTCTGGGCTGATGGCTCGGAGCCTGGAGCCTGTTTCCGATTCTGTGTCTCCCTCTCTCTCTGCTCCTCCCCCGTTCATGCTCTGTCTCTCTCTGTCCCAAAAATAAATAAAAACGTTGGAAAAAAAAATTAAAAAAAAAAAAAGAAAATATGTGTGTGTGTGTGTGTGTGTGTGTGTGTGTGTGTGTGTGTGATGGAATATTACACAGCTATAAAAAAGACTGAAATCTTTTCCTTTGTGACAACATGGATGGACCCAGAAGGTATTATGCTAAGTGAAATAAATCAGACAGAAAGACATACCATATTATTTCACTCATGTGGAAGCTGAAAAATAAAATGAACAAACGAGAAAACAGAAACAGACTCATATATACAAAGAACTACCTAGTGGTTGCCAGAGTGGTGGGGGTTGAGGAGAAGGGGAAAATAAAGACGGGATTAAAAAGTACAAACTTCCAGTTATAAACTAAATATGACACAGGGATACAATGTACAGCATAGGAAATATGGTTAATAACATACAGCAACGTTTCATCGTGACAGATGCTAGCTAAGATCTATGCAGTAATTCACAATGTCTGTAAATGTTGAATCACTATATGGTACACCTGAAACTAATATTGTTTGTCAACTACATTTCAGTTTAAAAAAAAAGGAATACATACCATGACCAAGTAGGATTTATCCCTTGGATACTAGGACGGTTCAAGTTACACAAATTAATAAATGTGATAGACCACATAGAGAATAAAAGATAAAAATCATAATTATCTCAGTAGCTATGAAAAGGCTTTTAACAACATACAGTACCCATTCATGACAAAAACCCTCAACAAGTTAAGTACAGAACATGTATTAACATAATAAGGGCCATATATGATAAACCCACAGCTAACATATTTCATGGAGAAAAATTGAAAGCGTTTCTTTTATTTTTAAAAAAAATTTTTTTTTCAACATTTATTTATTTTTGGGACAGAGAGAGAGCATGAACGGGGGAAGGGCAGAGAGAGAGGGAGACACAGAATCGGAAACAGGCTCCAGGCTCCGAGCCATCAGCCCAGAGCCTGACGGGGGGCTCGAACTCACGGACCGCGAGATCGTGACCTGGCTGAAGTCGGACGCTCAACCGACTGCGCCACCCAGGCGCCCCGAAAGCGTTTCTTTTAAGATGAAGAACAAGTCCTAGCTAGGATAATCAGGCAAGACCGAAAATATTAAGTATCAAAATCAGAAAGGAAGAAGTAAAATTTTCACTATTTACTGATATGATGTTTTATGTTGAAAGTCCCAAAGATTCAACTAAAAAAGGTTGGATCTAATCAGTAAATTCAGTAATGTTGCAGGATATAATTGTCAATACACAAAATCAATAGCTTTTTGGGGCACCTGGGTGGCTTAGTAGGTTAAGTGTCTGACTTTGGATCAGGTCATGATCTCATGGTTCATGAGTTAGAGCCCTTCATCGGGCTCTCTGCTGTCAGCATAGAGCCCACTTCAGATCCTCTCTCTCCCTTTCTCTATGCCCCTACTCTGCTGTTCTTGGTCTCCCTCAAAATAAATAAACTTAAAAAAAATTTTTAAAAATCAATTGGGTTTCTATACAGCGAAACATCTGAAAAATAAAGAAAACTATCCCATTCACAACAGCATAAAAACAATAAAATAGTGAAGAAT
Organism: Puma concolor; assembly: GCF_028749965.1. Classification (NCBI taxonomy): domain Eukaryota; kingdom Metazoa; phylum Chordata; class Mammalia; order Carnivora; family Felidae; genus Puma; species Puma concolor. The sequence goes on along the minus strand of NC_141672.1, from coordinate 99,839,803 downwards.
AAATTTATCCAAAGAAGTGACAAACCATAGGACTTTGTGGAAAGATATCAAAGAAGACATAAACAAATGGAAGGACATCCTATGTTTGTGAATTGTAAAACTTACTATTGTTAAAATATCCACGCTATCCAAAGCCATCTATAGATTCAACACAATCCCTATAAAATTTCCAATGACATTTCTTTCACAGAAATAGAAAAGGATGTTAAAATCTGTACATCAACAAAAAAGACCAGAAATAGCCAGAGCAATCCTGAGAAAGACCAAAATTGGAAGCATCACACTTCCTGATTTCAGACTATAATACAAAGCTATAGTAATTAAATAAGTATGATGCTGGCATAAAAATAAGACAAAGAAACCAATGGACAGAATAGAGAAACTGGAATTAATTATCCCACATATATAGTTAAGTTATATTTGATGAGGGAGCCAACAACATCCACTATGGAAAAGACAGTCTCTTCAACAAATGGTATTAGGAACAATAGAAAACCACACGCAGGAAAATAAAATGCGATCCCTGTCTTATATCACTCAAAAAATTATTTCAAGACAGATGGGTGAAGGGGGGAATGTCAAAAAGTAAAAAGGAAAAACCCCATACATCAGTAATTAGTGGGATGCTTATTTTGTTTCCCACAGTTTAATCCCAAGGCTGCATTTCCTCCACCTACTCTCCTTTTCTCCTTCCCCTGGACTATCAACAGTTAGAAAACTGGTGTGACACCTCATGGAAAGGGAGGGAGTGAGGAACCTTCTGTCATCAAGGAAGCTGCAAGAGAGATCTACTGTGGGCAAAAAAAGACAAGAAGAGGAAATGTAGATGTACATTCTGTTCTATTTTTATTTCCTATTCTTGCCTCTAAGATTACCCTAATCCTAAGTAGCAAACAGACATATTGGGCTCTTGTCTTCCCCCTTTCTCAACTCTTAACCTGGCAAAGACTGCAATGTTAATTTGCTGGTATAGCTTCTGAAGTTAAAGGTGTCATGGAAAGAAGTAAAACTCTGGTCTTCTACTTTTGCCCCTCATCTTGTCACAGAACTACCTATTTCATGTGCTTGAGATTTGGTCATTATGAGGTCTCCTAGGATACGGAAAAAAAGAAAAATATATAACTCAAAATAGATTCAAGAATTAAATATAACACCTGAAACTATAAATCTCCCAGAAAAAACAGGGAAGGAGCTCTCCAATGTTGGTCTTGGCAAAGACTTTTTGGATAGGACTGCAAAGGCACAGACAGCAAAACAGTAAGAAAAAAACCCAGTAAGAATACATCAATTTTAAAAGATTCTGCACAATAAAACAAACTAGTAACATAATGAAAAAGCATACTATACAACTAGAGAAAAATTTTGCAAACCATGTATTGGAATAAGGGGCTAAGAGCCAATATCTATAAGGAAATCTTTGAAGTCACTAGCCAAAAAACTAGTATGATTAAAAATGGGCCGATGAACTGAATAGACATTTTTCTAAAGAAGACATACAGATGGTCAACAGACCCATGACAAAATGTTCAACATCACTAATCACCAGAGAAATGCAAGAAAAAACCACAATGAGGTGTCACCACACACCTGGGAGAATGGCTAGCATCGAAAAAGAGATGACAAGGGGCTCCTGGGTGGCTCAGTCGGTTAAGCATCCGACTTCGGCTCAGGTCATGATCTCACAGTCCGTGAGTTCAAGCCCCGCGTCAGGCTCTGTGCGGACAGCTCAGAGCCTGGAGCCTGCTTCAGATTCTGTGTCTCCCTCTCTATGACCCTCCCCCATTCATGCTCTGTCTTTCTCTGTCTCAAAAATAATAAAAATAAACATTAAAAATTAAAAAAAAAAAGAAAAAGAGATGACAAGTGTTTTATGTGGAAAAAACGTAGCTGGTATGTACTGTTGGCAGCAATGTCAACTGGTGCACTCACAATGGAAAACATTATGGAGGTTCCTCAAAAAATTAAAATTAGAACTACCACATGATCCAGCAATCCCACTTCTGAGTATATATCCAAAGGAAAGGACAATTGGTTATCAAAGAGTTATTTGCACTGTCATGTTCACCGCAGCATTATTGATAATAGTGAATATATGGAAACAACCCAAGTGTTCACTAATGAATGAATGAATGAAGAAAATAGTTACATACACATACACAGAAATTTATTTCAGCCATTAGAAAGAAGGAGATCCTGCCATTTGCAACAACATGTATGGACCTTGAAGGCATAATGCTAAGTGAAATAAGTCGGACGTAGATAAATACTGTATGGTATCGCTTACATAGGGAATCTTAAAAAGTGAAACTCATAGAAATAGAAGAGTAGGGTGGAGGTCAAAGGGTACCAACATCCAGTTTTAACTTGATATGATTGTAATTAGTAATTCTGCATTGTTATTTGAAAGTAGCTAAGAGTAGTCTTGTGTTCTCACCACAAAAAAGCAATGAAGATTACATAAAGCTAACGATGGTAATCATTTTGCTCTATGTAAGTATGTCAAATCAACATGTTGTACCCCTTAAATTTACAGAATATGCCAATTATATCTCAATAATGCTGGAAAATCTCCTCCCCCAAGCCCCCCAAAACCCCAAAGTGCAATTCAAATCCTGTTTCATCCAATGGGGTCATCTTGCCACAGGTGTTACTGGGCCTGTGTGATGCCAGCTATTCCCTTGTGTCGATTACTCTTCACAGCCTAGCAGTGCTGGTGTCTTTACTTGGACCAGAAGTAGTTGTGGGAGAATAAAGGACTAAGATCTTCAAACTCACTGCCCCAAGTTTTACTACAACTGCGGACCTATCCCCAGAAGGTGATCAATTTTCTCAGCCTATGAAATTTCCCATGAATGGACTTTCAGGGGTGAAAAGTACCTCAGAAGTTAGTGAAAACTCCCCATCAAGTTCTAAAAACTTTTAGGAGTGGTCTGATGGGAGTGAGCCTGAGAAACCTGAAAACAAAGCTGTCAACATACAGATTTGCCCCATGGAACCCTATGATGCCTCCACGTCCCCCCTCACTACTTGCACATGGAAGAGGTGGCTTGGGATGGCTTTGAGTCCAGCAGCTTAGATACTGAAATAAATGCAGCAGGTGGAATCCCAGCTGTAAGACCTGGTGCCTCAGGGAAACAACAGAACATTCCTACTTTGCTTGCACTCACTGAAGAATCTGTGCCTTTGAAATCAAGCCTGCCTCCAAAGAACAATCTTGTACAAAGCAAGGATGGCCCAGACCAAACCAAGCTACCTAGAGGGTTGTCATAAGAAAGGTGACTTAAGTTTCCATTTGAACTTGGTTTAGGAGAGGAGTTTACCACTCAAGTAAAATAGAAGCCAGTACAAGATCCAGAATTGTACAAGATCCAAGTACAAGATCCAAAAATTAAGCCTTCAGCTGCTATTCTTATTTTGCCTAAACTGAGGACAGAAATGATTTCCAACAAGGATGATGCTCACGAGTGATGCAGTTTTCCTCAAAATTTTTTTTCAAATTTTTGTATTTTCTTTACTTCTGGAATTGTCCTGGAAAAAGGCAGTACATTCAACCTTTCCACAGCTACTAGTCAGAAGCATGCAGGCTCCTTCCCCCCAGAAAACAGCATGGAGCCTCTCACCACCTGGGAATTAGCCAGAACTTGAGGACTTATACTTTGGTTGATACAGACTGAAAAAAAGAATGCTTTTGGGTTTTATCATCTGCAAAGCCCACTTTTCAGGTATTAGTTTGGTTTTTTTTTTAATAAAATCTTTTCCCTAAATTTACACCCATTGTCACAAGTTATGATCTTCCCAGTTCAGCACCACTTCATTTCCGCAACCTTCAGACTCTCTCGCAGTAATAATTGCTACAGCAAATTTTCTTTTCTATTTTTTTTTAATTTTTTTTTTAACGTTTATTTATTTTTGAGATAGAGAGAGAGACAGAGCATGAATGGGGGAGGGTCAGAGAGAGGGAGACACAGAATCCGAAACAGGCACCAGGCTCTGAGCTGTCAGCACAGAGCCCGACGCGGGGCTCGAACTCACGGACCGCGAGATCATGACCTAAGCCGAAGTCGGCCGCCCAACCGACTAAGCCATCCAGGCGCCCCTTCTTTTCTATTTTTTAGTGTAGTCAATCTTTACTGGCAGGTGTTAAAGGTGCAAAATGGTGACAGATCCAGAGGGATGGGGAAGGAGGTGGGGCAAGGTTCCCCTTCCCCCAAGTGAGGACCCTGTAACCAAGCTAGTGGGGTGAGAGAACTGTGGCCACCATGAAGAACAAGCTCACAGGCAGGAAGGATCCTCAAAACACAGGGGAAAGGTACACTAGAAGGGACAGGGTCTGTTTCCCATCCTCAGCAGCTTGATTCCTGCTCACCACACACCTGGACAGCTTAGTGCAGGAGTTTTTGGGGGCTGGACTAAACCTATCCCTCTGCAAACTCAGGAATCTGCCCCCTGCCGCAGTTTCCCTCCTCCCAGTGATTAGCAAGGTTGGATCACCAAGCTCTGTCAAGGGCCTGGTCCAGCCCAAAGTGAGTAATTTCCATTGGTCGAAGAAGGATTTACTAGAAAGATTAGACATTCCTTATATCTGATCTATAGGAATAGTGTTTGAATATGGCAACTTATATTTGTTCCACTGCTGGGAGGAGAATAGTAAAGTTTGTGTGTTCTGTGCAGAAAATAAGGGCCCACAGCTACAGACACAGGCTGAGAGATGGTAGACAGAAAAGGGCATGAAGTAGGGGTACATTTTTTTAAAATGTTTATTTTATCTTAGAGAGAGAGAACGCGCACTTGCATGAACAGAGAGGGACACAGAGAGAGGGAAACACAGAGAGAGGGAGACACAGAATCTGAAGCAGGCTCCAGGCTCTGAGCTCTCAGCACAGAGCCCTACATGGGGGTCAAACCCATGAACTGTGAGATCTTGACCCAAGCTGAAATTGGATGCTTAACCAACTGAACCACGCAGGTGCCTCAGCGGTATGGTTTTAAGTGCAGTGGAAAAGCTGTGCATCTCTGTGGCTGACTTTACTGTGGCAACATGGATCGAAGTTAAAGACCATACAAGCCTATGTAGCAGTCTGTTGAAGCTACTGATAACCATGTGATTGGTCTGCTGGTTGGGGTGATCAGTCTCTAAGGCAGTGGTTAAAGCTGAAACAGGAAGTATTTTCAGCAATACGTGAAGCTAAGGAGGTTAGGATAGATTCTGGCCAAGGTCTCTAAAGGAAATACAAAAGGAATGGTAACTCTTCTGCTCTTTCATTCCACCTCTACCTTTAGCTCTATCGTAGAAAGTCAGCTAGCTTACGTGCACGTGTTGAATTACATAGCTGTTGATCTGAATGGAAAAACTGTGTGAAAGAAAAAGGTGAAATGAACTGATTTATAAGGATGATTTATGGTATTTCCTGTCAATGAAGCATCAAGAAACTATTATTTTTAAGTAGGCTCCACACCCAATAGGGGCTCAAACTCACAACCCTGAGATCAAGAGTCACATGCTCTACGACTGACCTAGCCAGGCACCTCAAGAATTGATTTTATATTATATACTTATGGACAGGGCAAGTAGGATATAGGTTATGCAAATCACTGGAACTAAGTAACTGTCTCCCCTTTACCAGATTTCACTCAGTGATGATAATCTTTTATTTGTACAGGATCTAAACTTTTTATACACTTTTATACATTTCTTTCATATGAGGTGCATAATAACCCTGTAAAGTTTGTAGAGCACACATTATTCCACCGTGACAAGTGAATAAATTCAGACATACACAGATCCAATAGCTTGCCCCAGGTCACGTATTCAGGTCAAAGCAGAGCTAGGCCTGGAACCCCTATCTCAGCACTGTTAGTTTTTGGCATAACCAGCAGAGGACATTCTGCTTTGACCTGGACCAGGTTTAAATGACTTAGACTTCAGAAAAGGTGCTGGAACTTCCTTCCTTGGTGGGCAATTCCAGACTATTACCGTTTTCAGAGGAGCAGTTAGGGGCTTACAGTGTGAAGAGGGTGCCTGCTGCTTCTTTTCAAGAGGAAAAACAAGATGCTTTAAATAGATTTGAAGGAGAACATTTCTCCTTGAAGATCTTTGTTTTGATAAAGAGACGATTTAGTAGCAGCCTAGTGCAGAGAGAATTATGATGGCTTGAATCAACTGAGCTCTTGGTCGATAGTTTTATTTCCACAAAATTGTGCTTGTAGAGTTTTAAATGACATGGTTTCTCAAAATATCAGTAGTACAAAATGAACAAATCAAATTCCAATTAATTTTATGGATATAATATTGCAATGATGTATTTTAGTCAAATAAAAATACATTTACTCAGAACTTATGTATATAGGAGTATGGGCAAAGACAGCTGTATCAGAATTAATGTTTTATGTTTCCTTCATTGATACTCATTCTCTGCAAACAATTATTAACTAAGCATATTTCCTGTGACTGATATGTATATAAGTAGAATAAGCATTACTAATTTTTGGAGGGCTCTTGTTTTGTTTTTGATTTATAAGGCTACAGTAGACTTGGGAATTTTTGTTAGGTGCCATTTCCTTAAGGGAAATCAACACAAGAAGGTGCATTTGTTCGTAATAACTTTCATGGGCCTTAGGGAGCTGTTTAAGGTTAAACAGTATTCATGACTCTCTCCCTTTTCTCAAGGCCAAAGCTGGTTCGTACATGTATCCCACCAACAACACGGGCAGGGGACTAGACCAACACTATCTCAGACATTTGATCTGAACCAGGCTTCAGATTTTGTCCCTCACCTGGTTTGTGACTTTATAGAGAAGGAGTTACCTTACTTGGATGGATTCTCAAAGTGGTGTGGGTTCTGCATGTGGGCTGACCTGGTGGGGACATGGGTCACAAGGACTGAAGTGTACCTCTGGGTCAGCTGAATTACATATAGCATTTACCAACAGTGGCAGCTTTACTAGGAGTTGACTGCCAAATCATGGTCCAGGCATAAAGTTAGGTTGTGGGGGTATAGTAGTGTCCAAGGTCCAAGGGGATCAAATAATATACTTAAGAAACAGGGTAAGAAGCAGGGGGTGGAGCTGGGAATAAGTTAGATAGTTGATAGGTGGCAGGTGGGGCTTGTGGTTCAGGATAAAGGCCATGAATAAAGAGAAGCTCTGGAAGCCTGTGAAGACATTTGAAAAAGGGTATATAGCTCATCTATTCAAAGAAAATGCTAACTGCCACAAAAACAAAAAAATATTTTCTTTTTTAAAAAAAAAAATTTTTTTTAACGTTTATTTATTTTTGAGACAGAGACTAGAGCATGAACGGGGGAGGGGCAGAGAGAGAGGGAGACACAGAATCAGAAGCAGGCTCCAGGCTCCGAGCCATCAGCCCAGAGCCCTACTCGGGGCTTGAACTCACAGACCGCGAGATCATGACCTGAGCCGAAGTCGGACGACCAACCGACTGAGCCACCCAGGCGCCCCAAAAAACAAAAAAATATTTTCTAAGGAGAAAGTTAAAGAACCCTGTCCTGTATGGGCTCAACAATCCATCAAGTGTATGATGGGAGATATTGCTCCTCAGTGTTGCAACCAGACATCCTGGGAATATTAAATACAAGAAAGTCAACATGATGACAAAACCAACTCTTGGTAGACACTGAAAGAAATGAGCCTAAATGTTTTCAGGTTCTGGGGGAGGTGAAAAACTCCCAACAGGGATTTAATGTTTTTAAATTAGGTTTGTGGCTTTTCTCAATAAAAAAATTTACAAGATTGGAATTGCTATGCAATACAGGATTGAGAGGTTTTAGCCTTCAGTGAGCAGACAGTTGTCTTTTCTGGGTCTCTCTGGATCTCTCTACTAATTGGCCCCTGCAGAACTTCTTCAGGCAAGATTAAGTATGTATTCCTTTAGAAGAAAAGGGAGCATTTTCCAGCCCTAGTACTTTTCTCTCTTCAACTCCTCTTAACCTCTTTTCACGTCCCATTCTAGTACCAAGTACCTTAGCTCCAGACTGTTTTTGAATGTTTATGCAGTTTATCATGCACTATTAGAGCTGGAAGGAACATTAGAAATAATGTGTGAAGGCATGGTTTTGTGGATTAGAAAATTGAGTTCTAGGGTTTTAGCCATAGTGATAGACAATGGAGCTGAATTTAGAACTCAGCTGTCCTGACTTCATTACATCCTATAGGAGATTGGGAAATAACTTATTTCAAAGGTAAATTATACAGAAATGTGTAGCAAATATGGGGATGCCATCAGAGTATAAAGAGGTAATTCTTTTGTTTTTAGTTTGAATTACTGCTCCAGTTGTGGGAACTAACTTTTCATAGCTAGCTAAAATCCACCGGGTATAATGTTTAAAACTAAAAAGCAGCTGTTTGCCCTTAAAACTGGTCTACTGACTAGTTAAATAAAAAGATTTCTAGGTCAAAGGTCAACAGATCAGGTTAATAGTTTAGTTAACTCAATTTCATTAACAAAAACATTGTTTCCTCATTCTGTTCCCCCAACCCCCATCCCACCCCCACCTCTGAATCACCTCAGGTTTGAAAAATCACCTTGAAACAATTTTATCAAATTGCTGACTCCATGTCTATGATTGCTAGCACTGAGATCCATTCCCATTTCTAGTTTGTATGCTGTAGTTTGTCTAACAGTAGGAGTGTAGTATTAATCCTGAAGCCAATTAATCCTGAGCCCTTATTACTGGGGATGGGGATGAGGAGGGGGTGAGGCAACCATGCATCATTAGAAATTATTTTCAGGCTATTAACCAATGATCTATTCTTTTTTTGAAATGAGCTAGGGGGCTCATTTTATTATGAAGCAATGGGACAATGTAGAAAGAAGCAAACACCTGCAATTCTTCCTGGTTTTAGTTTCCAAAAGCCTTAGCCCACCCTTCAATAGCTTTCTGAGACAGAGTATGAGAAGTAAATGGAGTTGGTAGGTCCTCTCCACTATTAAGATTTAAAGTATACCTATCAAGAGTTTTATATGAACGTACACCTGTGATCCTATTGTATACTCAGAGGTTTTACAGGACTTACTTTACAAAGTCTTTATCCTACCCTTAAACTTGATTACTAGTTTGGTCACATAAAGAACTTTTGAGATGATGGGGATTTTGGGAATCTAAATTGCTTACACAGAATTTAAAGCCACCATCCTATTTTTAGTCACCTCTATAGCATTGGGGGACTCTAGTCCCTAATGGGAAAATCTTATCATTTGGCTCCTCACCAGTGTCCATGCTCTCACATTCTTCCTTGTTGTTGAGCCATTTACCAATTCTCTATCAGATTTCCATCTTCACATGGGTGGTGCCTTAGAGATTCTTTAGGACAGAGTGTGTCAATCTGTTTCTCATTCTAATAATTTTGGGCCCCAGATTAAATCCCTCATGAAGACATATTGGGTCTCACGCTTTAGGCCACTTCAGAGTAGGAACCATTATACTGGAAAGGAAATTAGCAAGCATCTCGATCAGTATTTACCAAAGAGGTTTAGAATATGATGACACTGGAAGACTATACAGGTGGTACATAGACAAGTAGGTTTGTTTTAAGTAGGTACTTATTTTAGTGTATTTTTGAAAAATATAACTAGCTATTGTGTCAATGAGGATTCCATTTAAGTACATGTAAATTGAAACTATGTAAAAATGATTGAAAAGATTTCAAGAAAAATACTAAACAAACAATATAAGGGATCTAATTGGTACAGCAACGGTACAGTATTGAATCCTTCTGGACAGTTAAAAAAAAAAAGCAAAAAAAAAAAAAACCACAATGTTTAATGAATGGTTAATGTTGAAGGAGTGGTCAATGTTGAGACTGATTCTTACAGGTCAGAGTTTGTCAACCTGGGCACTATGGGCAGCATAACTCATTGTTGTGGAAGGTCTCTTGCATTGCGGCATGTTTAGCTGCATCCTTGGCCTCTGGCCACTAGAGGTCGGTAGCACCTCTCCTCTACTTGTGACAACCAAAATGTCTCCAGACTTGATGAAATGTCCCCTGGATGGCAAAACTGCTTCCTTTGAGATCCACTGTTACAGGTTAATATAGCTGTAGTTGAGGGCTAATAGGTTGTGACATAATTAGTCTTCTTTTGTGTTCTCTTTAGATGCTTCTGGTAGTATGGGGTAGTTGAAGGACCAAGGGCTTAGGACTCATCAAACCCGAGCTTAGATCCTAGTTGTCACTTATTTGCTGTGTAACCTTGGGTCAATTATTTAATCTTGGGCTTTTCGTTAGTAAGAGGAATAACCGTGCCTCCCTACTTCTCTGGGCTATGTTAGAACCACATATGGCATTGTGCCAGACATAGTCTGGTCTCACTAGATGGTAGTTCCTCTGACTCTTCTTTCTGCTTCCTCCAATAGGGGTTGTTGAAGCAGGAGGACCAAAGGATGGAAATAGGTGAACTTTCTGATGCAGATTCTAATCCCTGACCCAGATCTGAGTTCTTGTGAGTTGCATAACTTTGCCAAGTAGAACATTTCAGGTTTGGCCAGAAGGAGTGTGTAAGAGATTGGTAGCTGGAGACATCTAAGAATGTGTTTATGTAGATTTGCACTTTATTTACAACACACTGCTGAAGTCCTTATACACAAAACATGGAAACTGCCTCCAAAGTGGCAAGGGCAGCAGGTGGCCATCAAACCTTATACCATGTGCTTTTGGACCTTATTTCCACTGGTATCTTGAAAAGTGATCACTTTGGGGAAACTGAGCAAATAAATACAACTACTTTCAGACCGTTCTATAGATCTGGAAGTCATTTGGGTAAAGGTCACATTTCTTTATGGGGTTGACCTTACTGACTCATCTGCTTGCATCCTTAATGCCAACCTACACCAAGCACATACTCTAAATTTGGACCCTGTGGGTCAGCCCGGACATACTGCTCTTGCTGCAAAACACACGTGAGAGGATTTGTGTAGTGGATAGCTAAAAGAAAGCCAACTTGATACATACTCTACAGGGAAGGAGGTGTGAGGCACTCAGCATGACAAGTGTAGGAAAAGGGACATCACAAGGATGCTGCCTCAAACAAAACAGTGTTAAAGGGCTTGCTGGGGAGTTACTTAAACAGAACCACATTGTATTTGCATATGGAAACCAGAGACAGGATCAATGGGGGGAGGAGGAACAGGAAACCTAATGCCAGATTGTTTACCTTCTGGACTTGACTTTGCCCACTTAATAGCAGTCTGCAAATCACTTTATCTTTCAGCACCTCAGTTGCTTCCCCTGCAGAACAAAGTTTACTCCGCCTACCTCTCAGGGTATTATCAAGATCAAATGAAGCAACATATGTGAATGAGAAATTTGAAGTCCTGAGTGTGGCAGGTGTTACCTAAGTGAGGCCTAATGAGACATTAGAGACCAAGAAACAAAGTCAAGAAGCAGAACAATTTGCAAGTAGTAACAACAATAGTGATAAATGTGTTAAATGTGCATATGCCTAAAGATTTACATGCTTTATTGATTATCTTTACAGCTCTGTGAACTAGGTATTTTTATTACCATTTACCAAAATTAAATAATTTGTTCAGGGAAAGAACTAAACTCAATCCTGTTTCTAGAGATTGTGCTCTTTTTACTATCACACATGCTTCCTCCAAATTATTTGCACATTCGTAGGCTGTTGGTATGGGGATCATTCTCCCTAACTTAGTATTCAGCGCTGTGATTCCCCACCTTAGAAGTGTATGCAGGCTTTGATCTAGCAAATCTGTTTTAAGAAACTTGTTTGGGGGAATGACTTTCCCATTTTCTTGAGTATGTGAGCTCTAACCATGCAGAATTCAAGCATTCTGGTCATGGGCCTGAAGACAGACTTGCCTTCACACCTGAAAAGCCACAGCACCTGCTACAAGGAAAGGTGGAGGAAAGAAATATCTGTGTGGGGAAGTTGAGATCTTTAATTCCTATATTCTTGTTGTATTGTTGCTGTAACAAGTCACCAAAAATTTAGTGGCTTAAATCAACACAAATGCGTTATCGTACAACTCTGTAGGTCAGAAGTCTGACATAGGTTTCATTGGACTAACATCAAGACGCAGCAGGGCTGAATTCCTTTGTGGAGAATCTAGAAGAAAGCGTTTTCCTTACCTTTTCAAGCCTCTGGAGACAGCCTTCAGTGGTTCATGACCACTTTCCTCAATCTTCAAAGTCAACAGTTATTCATGTACTCTTCCACCATGACCCTTCTCTCTGACTGACTACACCCAGGGAAGGTTCTCCCCTTTTTAAAGAATCATGTGATTAGATTGGGCCCACCTGGGTAATCCAGTGTATTCTTCCCACCTCAAAGCCCTTAACCTTAATTACACTTGCAAAGTTCCTGTTGCCATAGAAGGTAACATATTCACAAATTCTGGGGATTAGGGTGTGGAGATCTTTGAGGGGCCTTAGTCTGTTTACCACAATCCCCATTCAGATTACAAGTACAACAGGCATAAACAGGTTTGGGAACAAACACAATTGACTGTTGATAAACATACAACTAATTTAAGGGAAACAGAAGTGTGTGGATGTGCTAGGGAGCAGCTGACTGACTGATATACTGTGACTACTTAGTATGCATTGTGCATATCTGTCTCTTTTATAGAGGGAATGGACAGAGTTGGTTAGTCTGGAAATGGTTAAATGACAATCAGTAGAATTTCTACTGCCATTTTGTGGGTCAGGTTTGGGAAGCTGAGTTTGATACTGCTGTTAGGAACTTGAATTCTGGTCATTTAGCTCCCAGGGACAAAACAATTAAAAACTATTCTTGACCCCATTTAGAAGTGAAGTGAGAGAGACACCTGCTATCTATTTGGAATGGGTATCCTTTGATTTTGAGGTGAAAAGCTGGAGTGTTATTTAAGGCAACTGATGTAGAGCTAGGGAGGAACAGGAATAAATAAATCTTAAAAAAATTGAATTTGGCTCAATAATTCTGTGAAGATAAATGCCTTTTTCCCTCTCCTCAGCCAAAGATTTTAACATCTTCTAAGTTCCAAATGCATCATGAATATATGTCTCACTTGTAGCTCTTATAACATGGGGTTGTAATTATTTGGTTTCACACTCAGCCTGGATGCTTCTTGAGGATAGACCCTGTATCTGATTTTATTTTTGTATGGCATCATCTGGTCCATTGTCTGTTACATAGTGAGGGCATGCAAATATTTGAAGGAATAGATGAAATCTACCCACCTCCTACATCCCCTTTTTCCAGGAATAGCTATTCATTTATACCTATGGTTGTCAGCCAGGGTCATACATAGTCTTTCTGAAGGAGTAGGGGGCCCAACTTCATATCTCATGAGAGTTGGAAACGGTGCTTGGCAATGATGGTTTAAGTTAGGACCAGATTTTTTGTTGATGGGAAAAGGGCTGTCTTCCAGATCAATTCTGTAAGGTTCTGTTGTGCTGGCTGGTTCTCATTTTCTCTTTGTTTAGTTTAAAAGCAGAGTCAAGTTGACTAGCACAGCAGAAACCTGTAGAGCTAATTGCCTTAGAGGTAGCCAGCAATGTTGCTGTGTGATGATGCATTTGTGTAATTCTTTTAACATAGGATTGCTATTTGAAGTGATTTGCAATGATCAGATAAGCCAATAAAACATGTAACGTCCATTTTCTCTTCAAATGTTTAATGAAGTAGACATGGCATCATGTAAATAGAATTAAACGGAGTTGTTTACAGTGTGTTTACTGTTTTTTGTCAGTTATTTCAGGGTCATTGTTTCTGTAAGATTATTTTGCCTATGGTGTAAATCTTCTCAGACTATTGTTCACAGAACTGGGATGAACTATGGATATGGTATATAGATAATAACATTGTTACAGTTGTAGATTTGTCCCTAGATTTCAACAATTCTCCTACCTTAACTACATTTGCAGGTGGTCTAAATTCACTTTGAAAATAGTTGATGTTTTTTGTATCATAGGGATGCTCTCTGCTGAATGGTAGAGAAATCAGTGTAAAATAATTGGTTCTATCACCACTTTTGGTCTGATCGTTCTTTTTTATTTATTTTTTTAACGTTCATTTATTTTTGAGACAGAGAGAGACAGAGCATGAATGGGGGAGGGTCAGAGAGAGAGGGAGACACAGAATCTGAAACAGGCTCCAGGCTCTGAGCGGTCAGCACAGAGCCCGACGCAGGGCTTGAACTCATGGACCGCGAGATCATGGGCTGAGCTGAAGTCGGAAGCTTAACCAACTGAGCCACCCAGGCGCCCCTGGTCTGATTGTTCTTGTTCTCAATTCATGTGAGTATTTCTATCAGATTGGTTAATGTTATTTTACTTTGGCCTTGTGGTGTTTGATTTGTATGCATTCTAAGAACATTATGGTCTCCTGGTAGGTCTGAATTAAATGCAGCAGGAAAAGGTAAAAAATAGCTTTACTTATGCAATTTACTTTCATAATCAACATTTATGAGTAACGAAAAGTAGAAGAAACCATGAGTGACTTCGTGGAGTTTTTCTGGAGGCTAAATTTTTTAATCATTTGGAGAAAGCCAAATCTGAGTATTATCTGCGGCAGCAAAATACTACAAAAGGTAAAATCGTATATGTATTGGTCAGAGATGTCCAGAGAAACAGAATCAATAAGATGGATACATTTATATACTTATAAATATATCTATCTATATCTATATGTATATCTATACAGAAATTTATTATAGTGAATTGTCTCATGTGTTTATAGAGGCTGAGAAGTCCCAAGATCTTCAGCTGGCAAGCTGGAGAACCAGGAGAGCTGGTTCCCAAAGCCAGCAAGCTTGACATCCAAGCAAAGCCACTGTTTCAGTCTGAGTTTGAAGGCTGGAAAAGAAAGACCAATGTTGTACCTCAAGAAGTCAGGAAGGATGAGTCCCCTCTTACTCAGCTTCTTGTTCTATTCAGGTCTTCAGTTGATTGAATGAGGCCTGTCCATACTAGGGAGGATAATCTGCTTTACCTAGTCTGCTTTCCTCAGTTTACGCATAAAATTAATAATCACGGTATACAAGAAAGCATTCCTTCAAGAATCCCCTGGTGCTGCTAGAATTCTGTTCAGCAATGATCAAGAGCCTCAGCTGACACAGATTCTTTCTATAGGGTAGAAAATAAGCATATATCTGTACTTATCCATTTGTCACTTTTAACTGGGTAACAGAAGATACCTGATGATCAGCATTCAGTAAAAAAAGATGTGACAACTTTCAGATACAACTAAAGCAAGTTTTAATTTACTTTTTAAGAAAAGAAGGCAGCTGTTAGGCATTCCTTTCAGCTGGCATTTGAAGAGTTCTGTGGTTCTACTCCTCAGTAAAACAAGGATAACTACTAAAAACTATAAAATAAAGTCTGAACACTGAAAAATCTACACATTTTTCTAAGGGCATACAGCAAATGAAGAAACATTTATTCAAGAAAATCTCTTAAGGGGCACCTGGGTGGCTCAGCTGGTTAAGCATCGGACTTTGGCTCAGGTCACGATCTCATGGCTTGTGAGTTTGAGCCCCACGTTGGGCTCTGTGCTGTCAGTGGAGAGCCTGCTTTGGATCCTCTATATCCCTCTCTCTGCCCCTTCCCTGCTCTCTCTCTCTCTCAAAAATAAATAAACATTAACATTTTTTTAAAAAAGAAAATCTCTTAAAACTGAGTTATAACAGTAAGAGTCTGTAGCACATAAGCCATGACCAGCCTTCTCCCCATCAACTTGACAGAAGCTCTACTTGTAGTGAGTGTAGCCAAGAAGATGGGGCTCTCTCTCTCCTGAGTTTCTGATCAAGGAATATGGTATATCATCAGGAGGTGCAGGTATCCAGCACTTTTCATTCTCTCAAACTCTGAGTTGAAGAGGCTCCTGTACTGTTGAGTGTGACTGAGAGGTCAGAGTTCCCTTCATCCACCCAACCACCACTCATGGGGCAGAAGATCTTCCCTGGGTATGTCAGGCCAAGGATAGTGAGGTCCCTGATGTGCTTGTCTTAGTTCGCTTGTAGAACAGAGGTTCTAAGCCAAGAGAAGTAAGCCAAGAAAAATCAGAGGCTGCCACACTTGCCCAGAGTTTGAAAATTTTGCTCAAGGAGAGAGACAATCCAGAAAGAAAGATCAATCTGAAGTTCTCCCCAAAGGTACTGATTTTATTTGAGAAAAAAAAATGTGAGGAAGTTTAAACCTAAGGATGCTCTCAAAAATAATGGAAATCTAAAAAATGGAAATTTTGGTGGAAGCAAATAAGAGGTGGCAGGTAATTGCTCTAAATTAAAAGCAGTAAGTGGAATCACAGACTGGCTAGTTTAACCAGTGAGAACTGCAGAGGGACAGCCAAGAAAGAGCCTTCTTCAGGTTAGAACAAACCTCAACGACTGGTCCTAACAACTACTACTGCCAGAATTTAATTGGATGAGTTTATGGAACAATTTATGTCCAAGGACATTGTTGACAACAGTAGAACAATTAGTGGAGTGAAACGGATGTGATACTAAATGAGGCAGACATTTTAACAGAGAGGTAGGGAAAGGGACAAAGAGAGTTCTGCTAAAACCACGTTGTGGTTTTGTGGCTGTGATGAACAGGCTGGGTGGCTCATATGGTTAAGCTTCCAACTCTTGGTTTTGGCTCAGGTCATGGTCTCACAATTTGTGGGTTCGAGCCCCCCGCATCGGGCTCTGTGCTGGCAGCACAGAGACTACTTGGGGTTCCCTCTCTCCCTCTCTCTCTGCCGTTTCTCTGCTCTCTCTCTGAAATAAACAAATAAGCATTAAAAAGAAAAGTGTGAGAGAGGGAGACACAGAATCCAAAGCAGGTTCCCGGCTCCACACTGTCAGCACAGAGACTGACTGGGGGCTTGAACTCATGAACCGCGAGATCATGGCCTGAGCCAAAGGCAGACACTTAACCAACTGAACTAAATACAGAGAATAAACTGAGAGTTGCTGGTGGGGTGTTGGCTGGGGGGATGGGCTAAATGGGCAATGGGAGGACACTTGTTGGGATGAGCACTGCGTGTTATATGTAAGTGATGAATCACTGGGTTCTGCTCCTGAAACCAATACTACACTGTATATTAATTAACTTGAAAAGAAAAGAAAAGAAAAGAAAAGAAAAGAAAAGAAAAGAAAAGAAAAGAAGCCCCAGAGAAGGGGGATAGGAATTAGTATCCAGGGTTTCTACAATGTGTTACCTAAAATTTCCAGTTTTTAACAAGAAGATATAGGATGTGCAAAGAAATAGGTGTGACCCACGTACAGGGAAAAATGTAGGCAACAGAAGCTGCCTGTGTGAGGAACCAGATGTCAGATTTAACAGAATTTAAGGCAGCCATTATATGCGTCCAAGGAACTAAAAGGAAACCATGGTTTCCTAAACCATGGTTTCCCTTCCTAAAAGAAGAAAGGTAGGGGCACCTGGGTGGCTCAGTCGATTAAGCGTCCGACTTCGGCTCAGGTCATGATTTCATGGTTCCTGGTTTTGAGCCCCGTGTTGAGCTCTGTGCTGACAGCTCAGAGCCTGGAGCCTGCTGATTCTGTGTCTCCCTCTCTCTCTGCCACTCTCCTGCTTGTGCTCTCTATCAAAAATAAATAATTGTAGAAAAAAAGCATTTTAAGAAGTAAAGAAAGGTACGATGATGGTGTTTCATCAAATAGAGAATATCAATAAAATATATAAATTATAAAAATGAATCAAATTGAAATTCTGGAGTTGAAAATACAATAATTGAAATGAAAAATTCACTCAAGCTTAACAGTAGTTTTGAACTGGAAGAAGAATCAAACTTAGGGATAGATCAGTAAAGATTATACAGAAAAATGGAGACAAAAAATGAAGAAAAAATGAACAGAACCTCAGAAAAATGTGGGAAACCACTAAGCACATCTATATATGTGTATTAGGGGTACCAGAAGGAGAGGTGAGAGAAGCCAAAACAAAAACAAAAATCCAAAGAAATAGTGGCTGAAAACTCCCAAAATTTGATGAAAATCATTAATCTACATTTCTAAGAAGTGTAACAACTTCCATGTAAGATATACTGAAAGATTCACCACAACACATCATTGCAAATATGATAAAATCCAGAGAGAGAAAATCTTGAAATCAAAAGAAAAATGACTTGTTATGTACAAGGGAACACTAATAAGATTAACTGCTGACAGAAACAATGGAGGTTATAAGAACACAACTGTCCAGATTCAGTAATGCTGAAGTACATAAGTAATAACTTTATAAAGCTGCAGCCCCAGAAAAGAACTTCCACATATGGCAAATTATGAGGCAATACTTCCTAATCCTGTGTGCATTGTAGGCATCACTAATCAATCCCAATCCTCTTCCCCTTTGAATATAGTTTTGGCCTCAGAATCCTGACAACCAACCATCCAGGTGCCCACTGCCAGTCAACCGGAGCATGCATAAGAAATGAAATACAGTTTTTATCATGCTAGCCTTATTTCACAGGCGAGGAAACCCAGGGCTAGAAGCCACAGTGAGTTAAAGGCAAAGGCAGAAGTAGCCCCCAAATTTCCTGACAACTGGTCCACAGTACCACTTCTCATTTGTTCAGATCCAGCCATTATCCCAGGTCCTTTTAACCTTGTATCTCAGGAGTTTTGTGAATTTTAACCAACCAACCAACCAACCTTGTTTGTTCTACACCATATGAACGGAGAGCTTGAGGACTGGAGCATTTATGCTTGAAAAGAAATGATTCATTGGTACAGAGGATATATATATCTTAAAAAACTCAGACTTCCGTGGGATTTCCCTGGGGTTCAAAGCTTTGTTCCTGAAGCACATTTTTCATCTTTCTGAAGGTAGTGGAATTAGCTGAGATAAAGTAGCTTCCTGCCATCCTTCCCCCTCACACAGGGGACCTCTTGCTGGTGAGACTAAGCATTACTAGTACTTCAGAAGGAGTACTAAATGTCCATGGGTAAAGCCTCTCATTTGTCTCCAGTTTTGAAGATGGAACTAGCCGGGGTAACTCGTCCCTGAAGTTAGCAAACTATAGCAAGTGTGTAATTAATTCGTACTTATTAATACACCCGCCAACAGGAATTTGACAACCTAATGTACCTCTTGCCTTTAGGTTTTTACTTATTTAGTTAGGTTTCTCCCTCTCTTTCCTCTCTTGGTTTGAAGAATTAGCCCTGCGAGCTCACCTGGCTTGGTAAATCAGGTGTAACAAAGAGCCTCTTGCCCCTGCCCAAATTGATCGGGAAATATCAGTGATTGAGTGAGTATGAATCACAGCTTACAAGGAGAATTCAACACTGCCTCTTCCCATTATCTCCACCTATCCTCTTCTCATGTAGTTCCCTGCCTCTTGCAAGTCCATCCCTGAATCCTGGAAGCTTTCTTCCTTTAAGAGGCCTACCATATGGGTGGGATGATATTGGCATTCCAGAAAGTGAGGATTGCAGCTGTTTTCTCTTGGGTGTTGACACTAATGGCAGGGGCTGCTACCACTGCATTCTACTCTCCAATCCCCTATCCATCTTACTGATGTTGCTGAGACTAGCTTACAAATGAGAACTTCTAGATAATATCTATCTCCAAGGATTCCCCAGAAGTACTTTGTAAATAGTTAACTGCTATATTTTATTTATTATTTTAGCTAAATCCACTCAGATTATTCCTACACACACATCTGTGTGAAATTTGGTAGATGGAGATGTAAAAATCTGTCTCATCTGTTGGCTTCTTTTAGATGATATTCCTGTTTCTTTTCAGACAACAGCCCTTTAGGCTTGGAACAACTTGCACTGTTGATACTAGGAAGGTGGATAGCCACCAGTGATTTCAGATGGAGCTCAAGTCTTCTTGCATTGAGATCAGGTTGCCTATTCCCGAAGCTCTGCTTTATGAGAGGCTGGAGGTATGTATATCTTGCCAGCCTCCTTGGAGTGGTGCAGCCATCTGGCATTTACCTTCTATGTGACTTTGCTATGGTGTGTGTGCAACATACTTATTTCATTATTTCATTGCATCACTCTGGATGCCTTTACCTTCTATTTTAAGTATAAGCAAAAAGAAAACATATTATTTATTAGTTTTATTAATATTTATATTAATTTAGGGAATGGTTCTTTGCTGGCTTTGTGTTTGGGGCAGTTTGGAAGTGTTTGATGTTTAATATAGGAGCAAGTGTTTCTTTTGTGATAAATCACTGAGAATGTTTTCAGAGTTGGTAAATCTTGGGCCAGTCAAGTCTCTTCTAAATTGAGGGGAGAGTTTCAAGATTTAGCTGGGACTTTGTGAATGTTAAAAAATATTGACTTCACCCAGATGTTGACCATAGTCCAGTTTCAGAATTTCCATGATGCATCTCTGGACTATACTTCATGCCAAACTCATAATCTCTTTAGGGTCAATAGAAACAAACCAACAAAATCCTTTTCAGATCATTTGAAATAGTAAGCAATTGACATAGAAAACTTTATAGGAAAGGTGGAGGAGGGAATTTGTCATCTATCCCATCACAAACAACTGAAAAGAAAATCCTCTTTACACCTATTTGCTCTCCTCCAAAGCCCTTTTTCAGGTGCTTTGTCTCCGTGGGTTTCTTTCTCTTTCCCTTTTATGAGCAGCATTTGGCCTCCTCTTTTGAGATCATTTGTTGCTCCACTCTATCTCTTTATTGTTAGCTTAGCCACTGGAGTTAGGCCACTAATATTGATGTTCTCCCCTCTTCCATGGCCGCCTCTTCAATGCCTTGAGATGGGGAAGGAAGTCTTCCTTACGTCAACTCTTTATTTAACAGTGTTCAAACAGAAAGCCTTGCTTTGCCTCTTAGTTAGGCAGAGTAGTCCTTAGACCTAATATTCTTCTTGATTTCTTCTTCCAGTTTCCTAAAATGCTTTCTCTTATAGAATCTGCAACAAGTCCTGGAGACCTGGATGAAAGAACATGAGTGATGACACACAGAGAAATCATTTAAAAATGTCCCTTCCAACTGACAGTCAACCAGAAGCTATGAACTGAGTTTGAACTATGTGGACTCATAGGACATATGATGAAAGCCAAGCTACCTTTGCAAAATTAGAACCTCTGGTTGTTTGAACATCCTGCATCTTCCACACTCAGCTAGAAGTGCTTTTCATCACCTGTCTCTTTTTGTGGCAACAACTGTTGCCATTGTCATTGCCAAACACCGTCAAAATGGATCAGACAACCTGCTGATATGAAACAGGTGAAAACAGATGCTGTCACCAACTTTTTAGAACATCTGCAGGGAGAAGCATTGCCATTAAGGATTTTAACGTTCAAGTCAAGTTTAGAAGCTAAAAACTCTGTGATATAAGGGTTAAAATTAAGCAGCTGGTGGTGCACAGGTAACATGGCAGAGACCCAAGGAACATGTTCAGTGAAGACTGGAGAAACAAAAGCTCAGACCTGAGTTTTCCTGATGATACTGATTGTGATTGTCTTGATCCTCATGAAGATGAGAAGTGACATATAGCTACAGTAATATGGTTTTGAAAAATTCTTAAAATTATTTAAAGAAGAGAAGCCACTTTTTAAAGATTTTTAAAAATTTAATCTGAGAGAGACAGAAAGAGAGAGAGAGAGAATGAGCAGAGGAGGGTCAGAGAGAGACAGGGGGACAGAGGGTCTGAAGTGGTCTCCGTGCCAATAGCAGAGAGCCTGATGTGGGGCTTAAACTCACGAACCATAAGATCATGACCTGAGACGAAGTCAGACGCTTAACCAACTGAACCACCCAGGTTCCCCTAGAGGAACTAGTTTTTAAAGGCCCTGAACAAAAATTTAAAGATAGTATTTTTTCTGGGTAAACATATCTAATTTCTATACATTATATGCAGTATCAGATTGAACAATGTAAAATTGCAATAATTCAACTTTTTTGACTTAAAACAATGGCATTTCCAAATATTCCTATGAGTCTTCTGGTAGTTCTGAATGGTTGGGGGTGCTATGGATGCTCTCTTTGTTGGAGTCGCTTGAGGTCCTGCTCTTGGTCCTCTCCTGACTTGGTACAGAATATATTCAGAATGTCATTCCCAATACTAATAGCTGCCATGAACTAGTCTTGCTGCCATACATTAATTGGAAGAAAATAAGAACAATAATAATAATAACATGAATACATGTATATATTTTAGTTTCCAATTTTAATTCCAGTATATTAACATATGGTGTTATATTAGTTTCAGGGGTAAAATATATTGATTCAACAATTATATACATTACTCAGTGCTCATCAAAATAAGTGTACTCTTAACCCCCTTCACCTATTTCACCCATCCCTCTATGCTACCTTCCCTCTGGTAACCATAAGTTTGTTCTCTATAGTTAAGAGTCTGTTTCTTGGTTTGTCTCTTTCTCTCTCTGTCTCTCCCTTTCTCCTTTGTTTATTTGTTTTGTTTCTTAAATTTCACGTATGAGTGAAATCATATGGTGTTTGCCTTTCTTAGATTGACTTATTTTGCTTAGCATTTACTGTCTAGCTCTATCCATGTTGTAGCAAATGGCAAAATTTCATTCTTTTTTATGGCTAGATAATATTCAGTTGTATATAGATATACCACATCTTTTTTATCCGTTCATATATTGATGGATCTTTGGGCTGCTTTCATAATTTGGTTATTGTAAAAAAGCTGCAATAAACACAGGGGTGCATGTATCCCTTTGAATTATTGTTTTTGTATTTCTTTTTGTAAGTACCCAGTAGTGTGATATTGGATCATAGTGTAGTTCTATTTTTAACTTTTTGAGGAAACTCCATACTGCTTACCACAATGTCTACATCAGTTTGCATTCTCACCAATAGTGCAAGAGGGTTCCTTTTTCTCCACAGCCTCACCAACAGTTGTTTCTTGTGTGCTTGATTTTAGTCATTTTGACAGGTATGAGGTGATATCTCACTGTAGTTTTGATTTGCATTTCCTAGGTAATGAGTGATGTTGAACATCTCTTCATGTGTCTTTTGGCCATCTGTATATCCTCTTTGGAGAAATATCTGTTCATGTTTGCTGCCCATTTTTAAATTAGATTATATGGTGTTTTTTTTTTTTTTTTTTTTTAGTTTTGTAAGTTCTTTGTATATTTTGGATACTAACACTTTAAAGTGGATATGTCATTTGCAAACATCTTCTCCCATTCAATAGGTTGTCTTTTAGTTTTGTTGACTGGTTCCTTCACTGTACAGGAGCTTTTTATTTTGATATGGTCCCAATAGTTTATTTTTACTTTTATTTCCTTGCCTCAGGAGACAATATCTACAAAAATGTTGTTATGGCTGATGTTAGAGAAATTACTGTTTGTGCTCTCTTCCAGAATTTTTATGGTTTCAGGTCTCACATTTAGGTCTTTAATCCATTTTAAGATTATTTTTTGTATGGTGTAAGAAGATGGCCCAGTTTCATTTTTTTTGCATGTAGCTGTGCAGAGTTCCCAACACCATTGTTGAAGGTTCTCATTGCATATTCTTGCCTCTTTTGTCAAAGATTAATTGACCACATAATCACGGGTTTGTTTCTGGCCTTTCAATGCTGTTTCATTGATCTATGTGTTTCTTTTTGTGTCATTACCATACTGTTTTAGTTACTACAGCTTTATAATATAACTTGAAATCTGGAATTGTGATACTTCCAGCTTTGCTTTTTTTTTGCAAGATTGACTGGCTATTTGGGGTCTTTTGTGGCTCCAAACAGATTTTAGGATTATTTATTCTAGTTCTATAAAAGAATTCTGGCTCCAGAGCCTGATTCATCCCACAGAATGCTATGCTCTCTCTTCATTGAAAAAGTATAGGAAACAGCTAATAGGGCCTCCACAATGGCAATAGCAGTTGGGACAGAGATGAGGTGACTGATATGACAAGTACTAATGAATTAGAACTGATAGGATTTGGTCTCAGTTAGATGTGGGGAGTAAGGAAAAGAGACAAGGATGATGAGTCCCTGGTTCCTGGTTGATGCCGGAAGAAGAATGCTTGTGCTATTCTATAATAAGGGGAAGATACAAAAAATGGAAACTGGTGCTGTATTATGATTTCAGTTTTGTACATGTGATGGGTTTGAATTATCTGGGGGAAATCAAGTTTCCCATTAGACAATTGAGTACACAAGTCTAAGCTCCAGGGAGAAGATAAGGCCTAATAGGACTAGGTAGAAGTCATCAGTATGTAAGTAGAGATGAAATTGTGAACATGAATATAATCCCAGAAAGAGCAGTGTAAGTTTCCATGGTTTAGACAGGCAAAGAGAACTCCAGTACTCTGGGGGATTCCTCTGTCAAAAAGAAAAGAATCAGGTTGTTGGGAATATTAAAACTGCAGAGAGAATATGGTGGATCATTGACATTGTTGAACAGAATGATAGAACCCCAGGAAGTGTCAACATATAAGGGCTGTCAGAGGCAGAGGAGCTGAGCCAGCAACTGAAAGTGACAAATAGCAGCCAGGGATACAAAAGGAGAAAGCTGTGATAGAGGAGTCAAGAAATGAGTTTCAAGGATAATGAAGTAGCTAATGGTATCAAATGTAGGAGAGAGGTCCAGAATTCTAACAAGATCAGGAGAATGTACATTGAATTTGACAATGGAGCTCACAGGGACCTTTCTTGGGTGACAGGGGAGTGTTAGGGGTGGAGTATTTGAATCCTTGCTACAGTGAGTGAATTTGCATAACAAAATTAGAGATAATTTAATTATCGTGAGTAAGTTGGAAGTGACAGAGAAGAGCTTTAGAAAGGTAGGTTGAGAGGTTTACATGGCTGAAGGAGAGTTTTAAAAAGATCTTGAAGATTTTAAGGAAGGAGATAAGGAAAACAGATAATAAGTTAGGTTATAGTCTTAGTCTTAGAAAAAGTAAGATTTAGGAAGAGAGAAAACTCTTCCATTGGCAATGGAGGGGAACATGGTGAGATGAGTTCAGATACTGATACATACACAGATGTGGGGACAAGAAGATTAATTAATTCATGTCTCATATTTCATTCTGGGCCCCGTTTTCTTTTTCTTCTGGGTCTTCTTTTTATTCTGGGTCTATAGCATCATTTTTACTGTGTCTTCTGCTCTCATTTAAGTTCTAATGTTTGGGGCTTTGTTTTTCATACTATACTTGAGTTGGATTATAATATGAGAAACAATGTTTCCAAACTTTTATTTTGTATCATGGTGTTCTGGTAAAAATTCAATAAATGTCAAAGAAGCAGAGAGTTATAATACTCAATTATTATTAATGGGATTCATTATGTCATGCAAGATTGCTTTACTGAAAGACATTTTTCCCTCAAGATTCTAATTTTCATTTAATTTGTAAAGGTTTTCATACACACATAAAAATAAATGATAATTCACAATATTACTTCTAACTAGACCACTTTCTCAACCATACACAAAAATAAACTCAAAATGGATAAGACCTAAATATTAAACCTGAAACCGTGAAAATCCTAGAAGGAACCATAGGCAGTAATTTCTTTGACATTGGCCAGAGCAACATTTTCCTAAGTATGTCTCCTCAAGCAAGGGAAACAAAAGCAGAAATAAACTATTGGGACTGTACCAAAAATAGAAAGCATTTGCACAGTTAGGAAAACCATCAACAAAACAAAAATGTTACCTACTGAAGGGGAGAAGATATTTGCAAATAATATATCTCATAAAGGCTTAATATCCAAAATAAGGAATTTATACAACTCAACACCAGAGAACCCCAAATATTCTGATTACAAATGGAGAGAGGACCTGAAAAGACATTTTTTCAAAGAAGACATCCAGATTGCCAACAGACACATGAAAAGATGCTCAACATCACTAATCATCAGAGAAATGCAAATCAAAACCAGAATGAGATATCACCTTGTCAGAATTGTTAGCATCAAACACATGAGAGATAACAAATGTTGGTGAAGATGTGGAGAAAAGGGAATTCTCATGCACTGTTGGTGGGAATGCAAACTGGTACAGCTACTGTGGGCAATAGTATGCAGGTTCTTCAATAAAAAAATAAACTAAATGTAAATGGACTAAATGCTGTAATCAAAGCACATAGTGTATTAGAATGGATACAAAAAACCCCAAGATCCATGTATATGCTGCCTATAAGAGACTCATTTGAGACCTAAAGTCACCTGCAGATTGAAAGTGAGGGGATGGAGACCCATCTATCATGCTGATGGATGTCAAAAGAAGGCTGGAGTAGCCACACTTATATCAGACAAGCCAGGTTTTAAAACAAAGACTGTAACAAGAGATGAAGAAGGGCATTATATAACAATTAAGAGGTTTATTCATCAAGATTTTACAATTTTAAATATTTACGCCCCCATTTTAAAAGCACCCAAATATATAAATCAGTTAATAACAAACATAAAGAAAATCATTGATAATAATACAACAATAGCAGGGGACTTTAAAATCCTACTTACAGCAATGCACAGATCTTCTAAGCAGAAAATCAATAAAGAAACAATGGCACACTGGACCAGATGGACTTAACAGACATATTCAAACATTTCATCCTAAAGCATCTTAAATACACATTATTCTCGAGTGCACATGGAACATTCTCCAGATCACATTCTGTGCCACAAATCAGCCCTCAGTAAGTACAAAAAGATCTAGAACATACTATGCATATTTTCATATCACAACGCTATGAAACTTGAAGCCAACCACAAGGAAAACTTTGGAAACCCCTCAAATACATGGAGGTTAAAGAACATCTTACCAAAGAATGAATGCATTAACCAGGAAACTAAAGAAGAAATAAAAAAATACATGGAGGCAAATGAAAGTGAAAACATGACAGTCCAAGACCTTTGGGATGCAGCAAAGGCAGTCCTCAGAAGGAAGTATATTGCAATTCAGGCCTATCTCAAGAAGCAAGAAAAATCCCAAATACACAACCTAACCTTATACCTAAAGGAGCTAAAAAAGAAAGAGCAAATAAAGCCTAAAGCCAGCAGAAGGAAAATAATAAAGATTAGAGCAGAAATAAATGATAAAGAAAGAAAGAAAGAAACAAACAAACAAAAAAACCCCACAGTAGAAC
This sequence comes from Puma concolor, assembly GCF_028749965.1. NCBI lineage: Eukaryota > Metazoa > Chordata > Mammalia > Carnivora > Felidae > Puma > Puma concolor. The sequence continues at coordinate 99,812,802 of NC_141672.1, read as the reverse complement.
AAATCACTGAAACTAAGAGCTGATTCTTTGGAAGAATTAATAAAATTGATAAATTCCTAGTCAAACTTACCAAAAAGAAAAGAAAAAGGACCCAAATAGATAAAATCATGAATGAAAGAGGAGAGATCACAACCAATATCACAGAAATACAATTTTAAGAAAGTATTATGAAAAATTATATGCCAACAAACTGGGCAATCTGGAATAAATGGACAAATTCATAGAAACATATGAACCACAAAAATTGAAACAAGAAGAAATAGAAAATTTGAACAGAACCCATAACCAGCCAAGAAATTGAATCAGTAATCAAAAATCTCCCAACAAACAAGAATCATAGGCCAGATGGTTTCCCAGGGGAATTCGACCAGCTATTTAAAGAAAAGTTAGTACCTATTCTTCTCAAACTGTTCCAAAAAATAGAAATGGAAGGAAAACTTCCAAACTCCTTATGGAAGGTCAGCATTACCTTGATTCCAAAACTAGACAAACCAGACTAAAAAGGAGAATTGCAGGCCAATACCACTGATGAACATGGATGCAAAAATTCTCCACAAGATATTAACAAATTGAATTCAACAGTACATTAAATGAATTATTCACTATGATCGAGTGGGACTTATTCCTGGGCTCCAGGTCTGGTTCAATATTTGCAAATCAATCAACGTGATACACCACATTAATAAAAGAAAGGTTAAGAACCATATGATCCTGTCTATACATGCAGAAAAAGCATTTGATAAAATGCAGCATCCATTCTTGTTAAAAACCTTCAACGAGGTAGGGATAAATGGAACATACTTCAATATCCTAAAGGCCATATATGAAAGATCTACAGCTAATATCATCCTCAATGGGAACAAACTGAGAGACTTTCCCCTAACGGTCACGAATAAGACAAAGATGTTCACTCTCACTATTACTAATTAACATAGTATGGAAGTCTGTGCCTCAGCAATCAGACAACAAAAAGAAATAAAAGACATCCAAATCAGCAAGGAAGAAGTCAAACTTTCACTTTTGCAGACGACGTGACACTCTCTGAAGAAAACCCAAAATGCTCCACCAAAAAAATTGCTAACACTAATATATTAATTCAGCAAAGTTGCAGGATATAAAATCAACGTGCAGAAATCTGTTGCATTTTTATACACCAATAATGAAGCAGCAGAAAAAGAAATCAAGGAATTAATCCCATTTGCAATTGCATCAAAAACCATACGATACCTGGGACTAAACCTCACTAAGGAGGTAAAAGATCTGTATTCAGAAAATTATAGAACACTTATGAAAGAAATGGAAGAGGTCAAAGAAATGGAAAGCATTACATGGTCATGGACTGGAAGAACAAACATTGTTAAAATGTTTATACTACCCAAGGAAATCTACACATTTAAATGCAATCCCTTTGAAAATACCATCAGCAATCTTCACAGAGCTAGAACGAACAATGCTAACATTTGTATGGAACCACAAAAGACCCTGAATAGTCAAAGCCATCCTGTAAAAGAAAAATAAAACTGGAGGCTTCACAATTCTAATTTCAAGCTATATTACACTATATTACAAAGCTGTAGTCATCAAGACAGTATGATACTGGCACAAAAGCAGATACATAGATCAATGGAAGATAATAGGAAACCCAGAAATGGACCCACAACTATATGGTCAGCTAGTCTTCGACAAAACAAGAAAGAATATCCAATGGGAAAAAGACAGTCTCTTCAACAAATGGTGTTGGGAAAACTGGATGGAAACATGCTGAAGAATGAAACTGGACCATTTTCTAGCACCTTACACTGAAAAATAAATTCAAATGGATGAAAGACATAAATGTGAGACCAGAAACCATCAGAATCCTAGAGAACACAGGCAGCAACCTCTTTGACCTCGGCTGCAGCAACTTCTTACTCGACATGTCGCCAAAGGCGAGAAAACAAAAACAAACATGAACTATTGGGACTTCATCAAGATAAAAATCTTCTGCACAGCGAAGGAAACAATCAACAAAACTAAAAGGCAACCTAAAGAATGGAGAAGATTATTGCAGATGACATATCTGATAAAGGGTTAGTATCAAAATCTATAAAGAACTTATTGTACTCAACACCCAAAAAACAAATAACCCAGTTAAGAAATGGGCGGAAGACATGAATATACACTTTTCCAAAGAAGACATTCAGATGGCTAGCAGACACATGAAAAGATGCTCAACATCACTCATCATCAGGGAAATACAAATCGAAACCATAATGAGATACCACCCCATACCTGTCTGAATGGCTAAAATTAACCAACACAAGAAACAACAGGTGTTGGCATGGATGCAGAGAAAGGGGAACCCTCTTGCACTGCTGGTGGGAATGCAAACTGGTTCAGCCACTCTGGAGAGCAGTATGGAAGTTCTTTAAGAAACTGAAAATTGAACTACCCTACAATCCAGCAATTACACTATTAAGTATTTACCCAAAGGATACAAAAATACAGATTTAAAGGCATACATGCACCGTAATGTTTTTAGCAGCATTATCAACTATAGTGAAACTATGGAAAGAGCCCAAATGTCGATCAACTGGTGAATACATAAAGAAGGTGTGTGTGTGTGTTATATATATATATATATAACACACACACATATATATAGTATATATAGACACAATGGAATATTATTCAGCTATCAAAAAGAATGAAATCTTGCTATTTCTAATGACATAGATGGAGCTAGAATATATTATTCTAAATTTTTTTTTTTCAACGTTTATTTATTTTTGGGACAGAGAGAGACAGAGCATGAACGCGCGAGGGGCAGAGAGAGAGGGAGACACAGAATCGGAAACAGGCTCCAGGCTCTGAGCCATCAGCCCAGAGCCCGATGCGGGGCTCGAACTCACGGACCGCGAGACCGTGACCCGGCTGAAGTCGGACGCTTAACCGACTGCGCCACCCGGGCGCCCCAAGAATATATTATTCTAAGCGAAATAAGTCAATCAAGGAAAGACAAATACCATATGATTTCAACCACATGTGGAACTTAGGAAATAAAACAGATGAACATATGAGGGGGTAGGAGAAAAGAGGGGAACAAACCACAAGATATTCTTTTTTTTTTTTTAACGTTTATTTATTTTTGAGGCAGAGAGAGACAGAGCATGAACGGGGGAGGGTCAGACAGAGGGAGACACAGAATCTGAAATAGGCTCCAGGCTCTGAGCTGTCAGCAGAGAGCCCGACGCGGGGCTCGAACTCACGGACCGCGAGATCCTGACGTGAGCCGAAGTTGGCCGCTTAACCGACTGAGCCACCCAGGCTCCCCAAACCACAAGATATTCTTAATGATAGATAACAAACTAAGGGTTGACGGAGGCAGGTGGTTGGAAGATGACTTAGATGGCTGATGGGTACTAAAGAAGGCATTTGTGATGAGCACTGGGTGTTGTATGTGAGTGATAAATAATTGAATTCTACTCTTGAAACCAATATTGTACTGTATGTTAACTAAATTTTAAATAAAACAAACAAAAAATATGAAAGAAAATGAAAGAATAAAAATAGAATACATTTTCATTTTGGATCCTTGGTTTTAGAGAATGTTGTAAGCCAGTGAAACTAGTAGACTTTTTTTTTTTTTTTTAATGTTTAATTCTGAGAGAAAGTAAGACAGAGCGTGAGCAGGGGAGGGGCAGAGAGAGAAGGAGACAAAGAATCTGAAGCAGGCTCCAGGCACTGAGCTGTCAGCAGAGACTGATACGGGGTTCGAACTCGCGAACTGCAAGATCATGACCTGAGCTGAAGTTGGCCGCTTAACCGACTGAACTAGCCAGGTTCCCGAAATTAGTAGCCTTTGATCATGTAGCATCTGCTAGCTAAATTTGGTGTTAGATTCTTTAAATATATTGTCTAATTTTCCTTACAAACTTCGTGTATGTCCTGTTTTTACCATTGGAGAGATAATTATTGAAGATTACATGCTGGGAGGCTTAGGAGGAGTACTTTAAAAGTACTTTAGGGGTGCCTGGCTGGCTCAGTCAGTAGAATGTACAACTCTTGATCTCAGAGTTGTGAGTTCAATCCCCGTGTTGGGTGTAAAGATTGCTTAAAAATAAAATCTTTTTTAAAAAGCATTTTCATTGCTTTAAAAAAAGACAGCTTATTAAAAAAAATCCAGAAAAACAAGCATACAGAAGTATATACAGTAGGGATTATCTTTTTTTAGAGTTAAACAAATATTCTTCTAGGCCATTATCAGTTCTCTCTCTCTCTTCCTCTGTATGTATGTGAAGTACACACACACACACACACACACACACACACACACACACACACATATATATATATATATATATATATATGTATATATAGTTTTTAGAACTTATTAAAAAGAGTAATCACTCAATATATCCAATTCGGCAATTTGCTCCCACTCTACATTCATATATTTTTTCTCCTCTGACAACTTAAAATGCAAAATAATTTTACCTATTACTACTCCCTCCAATCATCTACTTCTGATCTGTTTATGCATAGGCCAATAGTCATAGGATTCAGAAAAACATCATCTGGACCAAGGACCAACTTCCTAAAAAATTCTAATAATAAAACAGTCTTTTGATAATAATATTTTTTATTGAAGTTTTTGTCCCTTTTTTTTGAGTGCCATTTTAAACATGAGCTTTAGTTATAAGCTTTTTTATATAAAAGTGACCAGATGTGTCAAACTTGTCTTTCCCTAAATTCAAACTGTGATGGACAGGTGGCTGGAAGATGATATAAAAATAAAACATACATATAGAAGTCATCACTTGGTTTTGTTTGGAAGGACACAAATTTTCATAACTTTTTACCTTTTACTGCTCACAGCACCCTGGCCTGCAATTTATGCTCTGTCTAGTAGACAAGGTTAGAGTAGCCAGATGTCCCAGATTTCGATGGAGATAAATGGTGAAGTTTTACCCTGCACCATAACAAAGAACTACTCTATGATTTACAAAGTAATTATTGGGGTCATAAGATTAGCAATTTCCCATAGTGGAGTTGAGATCATTCTCCCCTTCCCCCCAGGGTGATTAGTTTCTGAGATATTATTTGTTTGGACACTGTTAACAGTCTTGGTCTAACATTTCCTAGTGGATTATTTTAAATGGAAAAAGAACAGCTGATAAACTGTGAACTATGACCTCTTAGTTAAATAGGATCCAAAAGGAAATGAGGAGAAGCATTCAGAATCTTCCCAGATTATATTCAAAAGTTAGTCTATTTCTTATTAAAAAATCTTTGCCTTTATACCTATCTTATTTTCTCTCCTTCCACTTAAAACCCTGAAAATAACTTGCTACTTCTTACTTCTGTTCTTTTGATTTTTGATGTATCTTTTCCTCTTCCTGTTCTTACCAGCTTCATTGTCATCCAACATGCCCACTTTCCCCACTGGTTTTGTGGTTCTGAGTGGAAATTTTTTTCTCACTTTTTTTTGAGCCTGAAATCCCAATCCTGGTAAAATGCCCTAACAATTGACCATTTATCATAAGAGAGCATTTGAAAATTTTCCTAGTCTCATGCCTGAGGAGAAAGAAAGGAACAGATTTTCTCGTGGAGCCTTGTGGTACCTCAGATGCCTCCTAAAGTCTGGAGACTCTGGCCAAGGGAGAGAAAATCTTCCTTTGACTTGGCTTGCTGTATTCAGTCTGTAAGCTGATTTGGTCTTCTGCCACTTCCTCATGTGTCATTCTCTATATCTCGAAGTTAGTGGTTGAGAGCACTATCCATTTAGACAAGTGGCAGCTCATAAAAAAGAAAGTGAGATTTGGAAATGAAGCCCAGGGACCTAATATAGTTATTGTAGTAGCAATTATTTCTATAGTTCTTAGAAGTTGGGAAGACTGTCAATATGAATTTTGTAAGATACTTGGTAATAAGTGTTAATTTGAACTAGCATGATGTGTGGGATGTAGCCTATGATTGAGACACAACTTTGTTTTTGTCTCCCATCTCCTAGTAACTTGCACCTATCCCTGGATGAAAACTCCAGCCAACCCAGGACTCTTCTGGTCACTCTCAGGTAATAACATTGCCATAGTCGTTTAAGTTGCAAACACAATCTTAATTCAGCAATTGGAATGCCTAATGTTAGCAGTTGGAATAAATAAAAATGCTGACAGTTTAAAACATAAAGAAATTTCACCTTTACCATTAAATTCTTGTTATGGTATTACATTTTCCTCCCTTTACCTCCCCCCTGCCCCATGCTGGCCGCTTGCAAGGGGAAAAGGGGATGTGCTGTTTCTTCACTTTTCACAAAAGTGAAAGATATTTAGCTTTGTGAATAATTCCCCTTTGCCTTCCAGACTCACCAACAATATTCCCTTTTTGAGAAATCTATTTCTTGCTCCTAGAGAGGTAGGATAGTATAGTATGGTTAAGAATGTGGAATTTTGTGTCTGATTGGGATTAAGCTTCTAACTTGGGGAAATTTCCCTCCTCTGAACTTCAGTTCCTGGTATGTTAAATAAAAACACCTCATTGAATTACTGTGAATATTAAATGAGTTTGTGAGTGAGAATAGCCAAATATAATGTCTGGCAGATATTTACTCAATAAATGTTTGATTATGGTCACTTTTTGTGTTCCAAGCCCCAACCCCTTTCTGATTGTGGTAGGTATTTCTAGTACTCTTCCATATCTGTTTTTTCTTTCCAAAGCATCATTAGTCTGGGAAGATGACTCCACTCAGGCATAAGCTGGGGCAGGAGGCTAGAAGTGGACCCTGTCAGAGACCACCCATATCCCACTGGCACCTCTCATTTCTGTGCGCTCCAGTCCACTAACCAAGCACTAGCCCCATGACTCCGCCTAAGGGTTGCTTCTTGCAACTGCAGCCTGCTCTGCTGTGCATGGGATAGGCCAGTTGTAGAAGAATTATGTCCTCACCCAGTGAATACCCCAGCTCCTTCACTCCTCAGGTGGGATACTTGTAAGGCACATGTTCCACATTGTTTCTCAAAGTTTTCTGGTGTGATTGAACTCCTGTTGCCCATAGTGGAAAATTACTTGATAACATACCCTATATTGGCTTCCTTTCCTTTCCTGTAGTTGCAGATTGGGTGCATTAGCCTGCAGGATGTTTATCAAGAGTTCTTTTGGGATCAATACCTGTGCAAAGGAGGGGAAAGAAGCAGAGTAATAGAGGGAGAAGTTGGACCATAATGCAGTCCAAACAGAGCCTCCACTGACCCCTTGGGGAGCTCTGCAGTTAGAATGCTCTTCAGAGTTGTCCTGAGTTGGGGGAGTGGGTTGGGCATTTTAAACACTACATTGATTAGTCACTGGGTGTGAGTTGTGCTTAGGAGGAAGCCTGACCTTGGGAGAGGCAATCTTCTTCAGACAAGGCAATCTCCAAAGAAGGCCGATGGCTGAGGCTCTTTTAGTAACACTTGAAGACTTTCTTCTTGAGGGAAACTGGACAGTGCATCACAGTGCCAAACATACCTAGGTTGCCCATTCCTCCACCAGCGTTTTCTGAGCTAATCTCCAAAATAAACCACTTGACCTTGAATCTTTTTCTCAGTGTTTGTTTCAGGGGAAACTCAAGCCAAGATAGAGCTTTCACAGTACTACTTGGAGAGCTTACTATGTGTCCACTGATGCTGCCAGTTATAGGAAACAGGGATGTGATTTCTGTCCAGGGAATCCAAAGAATAGACTGCTTTGCTGGTGGGGGCAACAGAAAGGTTACTGTGTAGCGGTTAACCTGTATCCCTTTGTTTTTGGGGAAAAGAGTGAGTGTGAGTGTTTTCCATGGAGCAGAGATGGGCCTTATGTGAGAGAGAGCCTGAGTGGGCTTGGCTAGGTCTTGACCAGCTGGCAAAGGGCCCCTGTAGCAAGAAGCTGGGGATGGACATCAGATTCCTGGGGGTATGGAGAGAGCACATGTGCCTATTCAATGTAATAAAACCAAGAAGATTAATAAAAAAAGTCTTGAATCTAATTCCTCCTGTCTACATTAATTATAGAAAACCTAATTTATTTGCACTATACAGTAACAGTGTCCAGGGGTTTTTCTGGACTGCTGATCTTTTCACATTCATCACTCCAGCTATTTGCATTCTGGCAGCCAATCCAGACTCTTTATATGGAGGATTAACTATTCCATTTCAGGGCTATACTTTCTTTTTTTACATTCCCTTTTGATTAAATCCACCACAGAGGATAATAGAATAATCAAAGTTGTACTACCTCTGGTCATGATTGTACTATTATTCTTAATCAGGGCGTTCCAAAAGACCATATTAATGATTTATATTTTCTACAGTAGACGTCACCACACAACAAATTTCATAACAGTTCACTATTTCTAATTGTATGATATTCAATCAAACATTTCGCAGCTTATTGTTTGCTTGGGTTGGTCAGACCAGGTTAACTGGAGTCCTTAAATGTTCAGTCCTTGTGCATAAGTGTTCAATCTGGGTGGTATTCCCTTGGCCAGCAACAAATGTATCATTCTGGAACATCATATAAAAAGCAAATTCAGCAATGCCACAGAAGAAAAAAAAAGTTTTAATTAACACTTTATTCTCCATCTCCCCAACTTTGGTATAAATGTTATGTGATTTCCAGAGATTTTGATTTCCATGTAGTTATATTAATCCCCAGATACATCATAAATGTTGAAAGATTTTAAAGCATCAACTTAATCCCATTTTGCCATTATATTTTTAATGAAAAAATAAAATTTTGGTGAGTAGTTAAGGAAGTGAATCAAATTCCAGTGACATCAATATCTTCAATTTAAAAACATATCTAAACAAAAAAGTGGGCACAGTGCTTTTCAAACTTGACTATACACACAAATTGCCTAGAGGCCTTGTTAAGATGAGAGTTTTTATTTGATAGATCTGGGGTAAGGCCTGAGATTCTGCATTTCTAACAAGGTCCCAGGTGATGCTGATGTTGTTGTTTGTGGACTGTATTAGGAATAGCAAGGACACAGAAAACTTTTTAAGCCCTTGTGAGTTTAACCAAAACGTTCACTTTAACATTTCTTCATAAGCCAATTTGCATAAAGCTAGGCTAGTTACCCAACTGCTCCAGGGTTAGAGACTAACTCTCTCATTAAATACTAAGATGCCATTGATTGCTAAATGAGTCATTATTTTATGTGCTGCTAAGAAGGGAAAATGCTGATAATTAAACTATAATGCATCCTGATTTCAGAAATGTTAAAATATGAGTTTTAGAACTGAAGAAATATGGTGATTTCTCTGATTTCTTTCCAGCTATTTATCCTCTCCTAGGTACTTTTTCTATGAGGTAAGTACTGTGATTACCTAATTTTATAGAGGCTTGGGGTGAAATTACTTAAAATGGCATAGCTGGAATTTGAACCCAGATCTCTCTGAGTGGGGAGCCCATGCTCTCAACCTCTCCCCAACAGGAAGGGCTATTGTCCCTGAAGAAAATGTTCCCCTGTGCTGTCTCCCATGGCATTCCCTTAAGGTAACTGCACCTACAATACTATCTGTGACTGCTGTATGTCCTATTTAAACACATCTTTTTCAGCTTGGCTTCTTGTATTCGTCACTCTACTGAAGTGGTTTGTCTTAAACTCAACAGTGACCTCTTTACTTCCAAATCTAGCAATCTGTTCTTTCAGTTTGAATTTTCCTTGACTTAATCCCTATCTGACATAGCCTACAATTCTGTCCTTGAAACTCCTCTTCTGTGTTTTTTGTAACTTGCTATTTATGTTTAATGCTTCTCTGGTTATGAGTAAATCTTATTTTGGCTAACCTATTTATTCTCAGCTTTTTCCTTTGCAATGGTGTATCAGAAATGTATGAGAAGGATCCAGTTGGTTTCTAAATCCTCACTGCATGAAAGTGATGAATTTGGGGGTGAAAACAAACTTTGACTTTGCAATCATGGATCTTGCTAGAATCCTCTCTTCTTTGCTCCTGTGTTGTGCATATTTTTATTATTGAGTTTACAGTGTTGTATTCTAATTATGTTCACTTGTCTTTGAATCGTACTTGATTGAAATCCTTGTGGGTAGAGATTGTATTTTATTTCTGTTCCTCCAACCCCTGTTCAACGCCTGGCATATAAATGATTCAACACTGCTGAGGCAGAACCATAATTCACTATTGTAGTGGTAAGAGAAACCGTTTCCTGATATCTTGTGTTGCAAGGAAATGTTACTTATGAGGCCTCTAGCCCAAGGAACAGATCAGTCAGGATGGATCAGGGGACTGTGGTGATGTCTTTTCTCTTTTTTACATGGAGACTTCATAGGTCCCAGATTGAAATTAGTCTTGGATTATTTGCTAGTTTTTGGTAGCTAATTCGGAAGTTCTGATTTTTTCACATATGAGGGTAAAATTAGCCTTTGTCTGGACCACAAACTCTCCTATTGGAAAAAAAACCCCATCAAAGGTAACCCTATAATATCATTTAAAAGATCATTGTATCAAAGATTGTAGGGTTAAAGATTCTGTCAAGAAATGGTTCCCAAGAATTTTGGATCAGTTGCTTTCTGGAAGTGTTCAACTTGTCCTTCTCAAGGAGCTTCTTTTCCTCATATCAGACTCCCTTAGCCCATTCACAGCTCAGACTAAGAGGATGTAAGTCTGGGGAAGATTAGGTCCATTATGGGCTAGCATGATGGACTTTCATCACTCTTCAGTTTGTTGGGTCATTTTGATTAGATTTGATCCAGTTCATTGTCTGCTTCTGAAGCCAGTCATGTATATCCACAATTAATGGTAATTCAGCCATGTAACAAAGATGTTTTTTAAAAGAATTGAATTGAATATTTTTTAAAAAGAGGGCAATGACATAATCATTGACCCTACTATAAATAATTTTAATGGTTGATTTTAGAGTCCATTTTACCTATTTCTCCTTTGTTTTGTCAAATGATTCAAGTTCAATCCATAAAGCACTTTTCTTTTTTTTAATTAAAAACATTTGTTTTAAGGGGAGCCTGGGTGGCTCAGTTGGCTAAGTGTCTCACTTTGGCTGATGTCATGATCTGGCAGTTCGTGGGTTTGAACCCTGCTTTGTGCTCTGTGCTGACAGCTCAGAGCCTGGAGCCTGCTTCCAATTCTGTGTTTCCCTCGCTCTCTGCCCCTCCCCCACTCCTGCACTCGCTCGTGCTCTCTCTCTCTCTCTCAAAAATAAACATTAAAAAATAAAAAAGTTTGTTTAATGTTTGTTTATTTTTGCGAGAGAGACGGAGAGCACGCTTGAGCAGGGGAGAGGCAGGCAGAGAATCTGAGGAAGGCTCTGATCTGTCAGCGCAAAGCCTGACGTGGGGCTCCAACCCACCAACGGTGAGATCATGACCTGAGCCCAAGTTGGATGCTCAACCCACTGAACCATCCAGGCGCCCTGTTATACCGCACTTTTCTTAAGCCACTAATTTGTCTGCAGAGCTGCAGCTGCAGAATGTTTTAAAAACAACCCAGGTAGCTGCAGAGGCCATAGAGAAGCAGTGTGGCAGGAAGGCCAATAGAGGGCGCTGGGCTATTTGAGATAACTTTGGAAGAGATGGAGAAGTCTGTTACCAGCCTTTCAAAGAGAAGGAAAAAAAAAAAAAAAAAAAAAAAAAAGAAGGCACACAACGTTTTTTATCTAATTCTCTGAGGAGCACAATGGAATTTTAAAAGGTGAAAATGGAAAAATTATCTTTAGGTCTGGCTTCTATGCAATGAAAATTTTCAATGCTGGCTGTTGATCAGTTACAAACATCTTATACAACCTAATGTGTACACACTCTCCTCTCTATTTCATTTTGCCAGGGGGGCGATAGTAAAGTATTTCAATTATTCAAAGATCAGGCTGTGGAAGTAATTTGACTCTTGTAACTTTGTGGGTGACAGTTGGAATAAAAGAAACTCTGATTATGTAATATCTGGTTCCTAGTGAATATCGTTTTTCCTTCTGGAATTCTGCTTACCTCCAACCATTCCTTCCTTCCTATCTTCTTTCAGAAGCTGGAGTTGGTGCTTAGTTTCTATAATCTTCTTTGGGGGAACGGATTGGTAAACTTATTATTCTTGTTCCTTCTCTTAGTGTCTTTGGATACCGAGATTGATTCTTGCCCCTTGCCTTATTTTCTGTCTTTTCTCAGAGACCTCAGTTGGAGAAAGTTAGGAAGAAGCTGGCAGATGAAGGAAGCTGGGGCAGTGGAGGCTGACTGAGTTTGGAAGATATATTCAGTGGCTTTTCTGGTTGGTTGCTTGGGTCTCTCAATTCTTTCTCCACACTCCGCCCCCTTCGCCCCCCAAACCTGCTTTGGTCACATGGCCAAACTTCTTTATTTTAGCCCTAGCAGCTCTCTCCCTTTTCATTCCATACACATTTCTCCAGTACACTTTCAGGCCTCTGATATTTGTTGTCTCCTAAAATTGTTTCAGAGTTTTCCCTCAGATAATGTATCATGGTTACAGCTCGCTGGGTAGGTAGGCGATTTTCACTGCTAAAGGTCTAAAGCATCTCATAAAAACAACTTATGCATATATTATCAAAGAAAAGCAAAAACTTGTAATTATCTCAGACCTTTAAAATTCGTTATAGCAATATAAAAGTGCTCTTAAGCAGGGAATGCTCCATCTTTCCTTTGAATTCATCTATACTTTGTTTTAATCAAATGAATCTCACCGGTTCTGAAACAGTTAAAAATTTATAAAACCTCACTCATATTACTTCAGTGGATTCTTGGACTCAAGTTCTTTAGGGATAATAATTTATCTTCAATAATTTATTTTGAAAAGAGTCATATGACTTAAAATAGGATGGTTGTAAGGTAATTTATTCATTTGAAGTTAGTGGCAAATAGTTGGTTAGGGCAAGCTAGCTGAAACAGAGATTGAAATATCCATTAAGGAAAAAGTTTAGAACACTAAAATTTGACCCCCAGAATAAGCAGCAGGAAGAAGGATGGATAATGGGGAAAAGCAAATAAGAGATTTAGAATGAGATATGTTTGTTTTTGAGAATTTATCTTAAAGAGTACCTATAAAAAATTATGAAACATGAAATGAATATAAAAAGTCAAGGAAAAATGAATTATTCTCTTCTCCTGAGACAGTAAGAAATGGGTAAAGGGAGTAAAGTAATGTTAAACTTAGGACTTTTTGTAAATTACCTCTATTCCTAAAGCACATCTACACTTTTCTCTGAAAACCTAACACATTTCAGTTCTCTAGCTATAAATGCCTTCATACAGGTTGTTTTAAATTTTTTTAAATGTTTATTATTTTTGAGAGAAAGAGAGACAGAGTGTAAGCAGGGGAGGGGCAGAAAGAGAGAGGGAGACACAGAATCCAAAGTAGGCTCTACGCTCTGAGCTGTCAGCACAGAGTCCGACACGGGGCTCAAACCCACGAACCATGAGATCATGCATGACCTGAGCTGAAGTCAGACGTTTAACTGACTGAGCCACCCATGCACCCCCATACAGGTTGTTTTATAATGAATTTCCAAAGGTATCCTTTACTGCACTTCAGAGTATTGTATTCTATAGGCAATTAAATCATTATTGGTCAAATTGATATAGAAAGGGGAGCTCTCCCTTTGGATTATATATGATTGAGGTTTGGTGTAAGCTCTAAAATTCTGAATTCTCATCCTCAGTAGAATTCCATTTTGGATGCATCTTTTTATTAATAATTACTTGATGCCAGTTGTGTCAGAGTTTTGTGTTTGGTCTGGGCCTACATAGTAGAAGGGCAACCATAGAAAGCCTGTTGTGACTTGAGTCTTTGGCTGTGAAATGAGGGACCCTGAATCATCCGCTCTGCTTCGTTATTAGCAGGGCCCCTAAACCTGTTTTAGGCATAGTTGTTGCAGATGTTAGTATCTTATTAATGCTATGGGAGGGGCATTGCCCTGTACGCAGTAGATCCACCACAAGATCTGTGTTCTAGGATATACATGGTTCAGTATAAGCAGGGTAACAGAGTGTGCTGGAGTCACTTGGCAAAGTACTGGTTTTAGAGATGAGATCTAGAAGAAGAGTTGGCCCATTCAAAACCTGAGAGTGCCTACCACAGACTGTGTTCTTCTACTGATGGTACAGAAAAAGGAGGCAGAGTAAATCTACCCATATACACCACAGCCCAGGCCCTTTGCCTGTATTGTGAATGGGGAGACATGGAGTTGGGGAAAATATTAAGTAATTAAAAAAGAAAGAAGAAAAAAGAAAAAAATCCCTGAGGCTGTTTGCCTCAGTGGCCTCAGGTAATCTGTATATTCTCTTTGGGAGGCTGGGACGTTGAGAGGAGTGGTTGTAGGATAGAAGTAGAGGGATGCTGATTGCAGGAACCAAAGGTATTTCCCTCTTGGTGGAAGCTTGGTTGATTTGGAGAATATGACAGATGCTTTGGTTTTGGAAGTAAGACCTAGAGTAGATGGAATGGACTACAGTCCTTCAAATAAGAAAGCTGAGTGCTGGGGAGGAGGGGGGATTGGAGTCATTAATTGGCATTTTGGTCGGAGTTTATGGTGTGTAGGCAATAACCCTAAAATCTTCATTCTTTGGCCTCTTCCTTCTCCTGAAGGCTTGGGAGGGGTGTCTTGAAATTACAATAAGAAATTAGTAGAGCCAAGAGTTCTACTTTTAGGTAGAAATGAAGTTTTGTTGAGGAATTGTCATCATTTCCAAGGAAGTCATGAGTGGCAGAACAATAGCCAAATATTCCAGACTAGTAGTGTGAGAAGGTACCTGAAAGCAGAATATCTCTGAGGGGTACTGGTGTCCCCCCACCCCTTCCACCCTTGGCAGAGCATGTCTGATTTTGGCTGGTTGCGCCTGTGGCTAGTTGGCAGTGAAGAAGAAATAGAACACCACTGGGCTACTACAGCAGCAACAGGCAACCTCTCCTTTTTGTACTAGAGAATTTGACCTTCAATTACTTGTGGGTTCTTAGCTTCTACCCAGATGGCTGAAGCTACTTACATATGACTTTTGCATAAATGTGATACTATTGTGCATATTTTAGGGATTTTTATAGGATTTGTTAACCAAAACACATAAATCTATTCCTATCTGCTAGACTCTCAGACTTATTACTTTGGTATATGGAATGAAAGATAAAAGTTGATGTAATCAAAGGAAATGCATATTTGATTTCAGATTAATTGAACTGAAGGTAGAAACATGAAAATGCATTAACTCTAACAGTAGCTTTAAACAGAATAAACTATGGACTTTTCAAAGGATTATGATTACCCTTAATCATGCCAAAATGAAGCTTGAAGCAATTATGGATAATACAGATGTATTATTAATACCAGCTGAAACCCAGGTTTTGATTATGTAAGAAAACAGGCTTAGACTTTTGGCAGATGGTTAACTTAAAATTTCAAGTAAATCCAAGTTTTTAAATATGGAAGATGTAGGGAGCATTTCAGCTTGATAAACCCAGATTTATTTTCTCCACAGGAAATCATTGAAACTGGAATTATCTCAGCAATTTACAAATGTGACTCTGTTCTTTAGAAAGTAACTGTGCCTTTATTTTTCTGAATCCTCAAGTTTATAATTTTCTAATGCATTGTGTTTGTCAAACTATGACGTGGAAGCCTTTTTTTTTTTTTTGACATGTGTAGACTTCTATTAGCTTTTCTTCTCCTTTGTTAACCTTTCTTGATTCTCTTTCTATGGGAAGTCCCTGGATTGTGATAGTGCAAATGGGCATCATGATGGATGGGAGATTCTTTCTTGCTACAGCAGTGTGATTCCCAAATGAATATGGAGCATGGAAGCAGGACAAATAAATGTACTGAAGTTGGTGGAGCTAATAGAATGGTTTCTTACAGTTTAACAAGGGCAAGGAAGAATCTTTGACCTAAGTTCAGTCAGAACTGTACACCAGGGTCAAGGATGTCAGCACTGTTGTCTCACTTTTTGGCTTCAGTATTCTAGAGCAGGGTATCTGCCATGCTGTTTTCCCCTATTACTGCTTATAAGAGGAACAGCATTTTTACTCTGCAGGAAAGTGGAGGAGTGAAAAGACCAGAGCCCTGGGAAATTACATTATCTTTCATCAATTAGGCAATTGTGTTTTATGAGAGAATGTGATTTGAGTTTCATTTGAGTATAAAACAAACTATTGGGAAGAATTTGGTTGCAAATATCCAATGTAACTTTTTTTTTTTTAATTTTTTTTTTCAACGTTTATTTATTTTTTGGGACAGAGAGAGACAGAGCATGAACGGGGGAGGGGCAGAGAGAGAGGGAGACACAGAATCGGAAACAGGCTCCAGGCTCTGAGCCATCAGCCCAGAGCCTGACGCGGGGCTCGAACTCACGGACCGCGAGATCGTGACCTGGCTGAAGTCGGAGGCTTAACCGACTGCGCCACCCAGGCGCCCCCCAATGTAACTTTTTGGAGTAGAGGAATAAAGTGGAAAATGACAGCAAGATTGAGAGAAAGAGAGAAATAGAGAAAGAGATTATAGAGATCAGATTTTTACCTGAAAATAACATGCAGGTGCATACTAAACCACCTGCAAATCTATGCGCTCTTTCTAACAGCTTCACAACTGGATGCTATCTTTAGGAAAATATAAGTAGAGATTACCGACTGGGGATGAATGGAATCCCCTAAAGTGAGTACATACTTTTCATTTTAGAACACTTTATTGTTAAAATGAATCATTATCAAGGAGAAGGAAGACATGGTTTCTCATTTTAAGAAATTTCATCCTATCAAAGGAAAAAAAAAGGACAAATACAAACAAGACAGAAAAGAACTAACATTCATTAAACACTTATTTGCTGGGAACTAGACTAAATATAACATTACAACACTATAGACAATATACCATATTTTTTGCATATACCATATTTGTTGTAACACTATGAAATAGGCATTATTATCACATATTTTACTGATAAAAACTGAGAATTAAGAGGTTAAATAGCTTGCCCAAAGTCACATCAATTAAAAGACAGATCCAGGATCTGAATCTGGAAATTTGACTTCAGATGCTAAACTCTTAATCACTGTACTCTACTATCTCATTGGCACCTCGGTGCCCTTTTATTGATCATTAGAGAATATGATCTTTATATGTGCCATCTTTATGGCACTTTATATGTGCCTAATGGTTGAATAGCTAGAACATGAAGGCTGGTCAGCATGGCTAGGCTGATAAGAGTCAAATGGGGCTGAAGAGGAGAGGCTTTATGGCCAAAAGGCATTTAAAGAGGCAGGGAGAAAATATGAATTGATCCTATACAGAGGCAGTTGAATAATTTCCTGGACTGATTCCACGTCTTAATTTCTCTTTTTTAAAAAGTAATTTTCTTAATTTTCTAGACTATCCTCTAATTTTTTTTTTTAATTTTTTTTTTATTTTTGAGACAGAGAGACAGAGCATGAACGGGGGAGGGGCAGAGAGAGAAGGAGACACAGAATCGGAAGCAGGCTCCAGGCCCTGAGCCATCAGCCCAGAGCCCGACGCGGGGATCGAACTCACTGACCGTGAGATCGTGACCTGGCTGAAGTCAGACGCTTAACCGACTACGCCACCCAGGCGCTCCGACTATCCTCTAATTAAGGGGCTCACAGATGTTTATTCGTTATGTTAAAAATTCAAGTTTTAATGGTGTAGTCTTAAGAGACTCAAACAAGTAACAATTAGCTCTGTGGCTTTTGGCCAAGCAGTGTTAATGCCTAAATCCATCTAATATTTCACTTGGCCAGACTGTAGGATAGCATTCTCCTACAGTAATTTCCCTTGCATCCTGACTTTCTGCAGTAAATGGCTCTACCAAGGAAATGAGCCACTATCTAAGCCTTCTTCCTTGTACCAGTTGGTTTTAATGACGCTTGTAGTCTTTCCCATAATTTCCCAAAGTGACATGTTGCTTAAATAGAACCTGTTCATTTATGAATTCATTTGGCCATTTAGTCCTTTCTTCTTCCTTCCTTCTTTACTCCTTCCCTTCTCCTTCCTTTCACACATCTTTCTTCTCTTCTCTTTTATTCCCTACCACCCTTTTGCCCTTTCCTACCTTCAAGGGTAATTACTAGGTTCTCAAGAAATGCTAGGCCTTGTACTAAGTACTGTGGAGGGCATATAGATAGATATGTAGATAGATATTATGATTGATTTTTAATCCATTTAATGAATATTTATTCAGTGCTTCCTGTATGCCAGGGCTCTATTTTACAAGCTAGAAGCAGAGTTGGGTACACAATAAAATTTCTTTTTCTCAGTAAGTTGTATTCCTCGGTATGTACTGGGGAGACAGACAAAAAATATATCACATGTCAAGTAGTGATAAGAGCTCTGAATAAAAATGAAGAAGAGAATGGAGAGAGATGTGATGGGGAATGTATTATTTTTACAGAGGCTGGTCAAGGAAGGGTTCTCTGACAAGATTACATTTGATCAGAAATACATTTATCTGAGGGAAAAGTAAGTACCAAGGCCCTCAGGAGATTCATTTCTAATAGGGAAAAAAAGGTGTAAAGGTAAATAACTGTAACAGAAGGTAGGTAGGGTAAGTGCTGCAAGGGAGATGTTGAAGAGCTACTGAACTGGGTAAGTTTGGAGGAAGGGGATAAAACTGCCTGCTGTGGAGGGGGTATTATGGAGAGCAGGCCCCATTTCCAAGGGGGTAAGGTAACTCACACACTCTGATGCCTCATGCAGAGCCTTTCCCCCAGACCTTCTCTTGAAGAAGGACCAGTGTCCTTGATTATGAGACAGTTGGGCTGTACATCTAACCAAGGAGCCCTTTGGTTAAGATGCTGAGATTCTAAGGATGGAAACAAGTTACACCGCATGTTCAGTTTTTCTTTTAATTTCATACTCTTTGAAATCATATTTCCTTTTTATAAGAAGACTAACCTTTGGGGCACCTGAGGGTGGCTCAGTTGATTGAGCATCTGACTCTTGATTTCAATTCAGGTCATGATCCCATGGTTGTGGGATTGGCTCTAGGCTGAGTGTGGAGCCTGTTTGAGATTCTCTCTCTCCCTCTGCCCCTCTCCCCCATTTGTGTGTGTGTTCTCTCTCTCTGAAAGAAAGAAAGAGAGAGAGAGAGAGAGAGAGAGAGAGAGAGAGAGAGAGAAAGAAAGAAAGAAAGAAAGAAAGAAAGAAAGAAAGAAAGAAAGAAAAAAGACCAAACATCTATGCCCAATGTTGGCCACCAAAGGTAAGAAGGCAAAGGGAGTACTTTTGTTTTTAGATAATTGCTTTGTGCTCAAGATTAGGATACCCCCATTTTTACTTGTTTTGGTCAGTGTGGCAAGGTCTTAGTTCTTCTACTAGAATGCAGATACCCCAGTGAAAAAGAAAGCACTTAACGCAGTATCAGCTAACATTTGACTATTAGCTAGAAAGTGTACAAACAAGGAAGTATGAAAATAAAACATAGAAGTTTATATCATAGTTTAATTTTTAAACTAGGATACTGGCAAAGACTGAATATAGGACACTAAATGGAGAAGTATTGGATGGAAAGAGTACAGGATGGGTGGAAAGATGAAAGAAAGAGAAAAAAAGATATTCCTTAACAGAACAGATGTATTCACATTGTGAAATTGATCCAATAGAGACCTCTCAACACAGAATTACAGATATGTTTAGAAGAGAAAAGATACCTTGATAAGCTACTTGAAGCAAAGGTGAGACCATAGGATAGGGTATGGGGGTCTGCAGGAGCCACGGCAAACTTGTGATAACTTAAGTAGTGTGCCTTAGAAACAAATAGGGATTTATTTATTTATTTAAAAAAAAGTTTATTTATTTTTGAGAGAGATCCCAAGTGGGGGAGGGGCAGAAAGAGGGGGGCAGAGAATCTGAAGTGGGCTCTGTGCTGACAGCACTGAGCCGGATGTGGGGCTCAAACCCACGTACTGCAAGATCATGATGTGAGCCGGTTGGATTCTCAACCCACTGAACCACTGAGGTGCCCCTCCAGTAATATTTTCTATTCACTCAAAATATATTGATTGGAGGGTGCACTGGGTAGAAATTAAGGACAAGAATACCTAAGGCAGAGCACCATTGAGCTGGATGGGAGCGGATGATGAGAGGACCCCTGATTTCAATATTCACTTAGCAGAGGTAGAGAAGCAGAGGCAGCCGTTCCAAAGTGTCACCCTCCCCAACCCCTAAAATGGGCAGATATCCCAAGGATCCCACTGCATTTTTCTACAATCCGTACCATGGAGACTTAAATCTATCTTTATCTAGATATTAAGAAATAGATCAATGCCAGCTGATATCTGGATTACATATACTTTAAAAACTACTATAAATTTTCATTAGGATGTTAGCAAATCAGAACTTCAGAAGTGTAGATGAAAGTGCAAGCTCCAGTGTTCAACATGAAGGGGAAGGGAATGTTTGAAATTTAGCACTAAGTGACTCTTCCTTTTAATAGATGGGAATAAAACTGTCTTTGGTCAAGAATTATTTTATTTGTCTGTATCTCAGGATGGTCTTTCACAGAAGTGGGTTTTTGCTATTGGGACTCTGGGAGTAGAGGAGTTCTATGCTATTATTTCTTTTCATGGCTCTCAGTGCACATTTAGAATCCTTGAATGTCCCACTCAATTTCTCTGTTTTTTGAAGTTTTGGGAAACTCCAACTATCAACAGAGGAAAAACTTGCATAAGGCTGAACAGGGAGATGACTGAGTCATTACAGTGCTCTTATTTGAATACTAACTAGCCAAGAACAGTGAGGTTTCAAAAACCTTCCAGTCCTCTGGGGAGACTTTTGATTTCTGACAAGATGATTAACTGAGCCTGGGTTGCTTTCTCTGTCACCATACCAACACTAAATCGCTGCAGAAGTCAGAGGGAAGTCAGTGGGACTGGCAAACTGAAAAACAAAGAAGCAAACAAACTCAGAAACACTGAGCAAAGAGCATGTCTGGGTTTCACAGTGTGGGAAATGGCAGCCTGGTTTGGAAGGGGACTGGACACACCAGACTTCCACTGCCCTAGACTCAAGTGGCTGCTGAGCACTTACAATGTGGCTAGTCTGAATGGAGATGTGCTGCAAGTATAAAATACTCCCCAGATTTTGAAAACTTAGTATAAAAAAAAAGGAATGCAAAGTACCTCATTAATTCATTTTTGTATTGCCTACATGTTGAGATGGTAATATTTTGGATATATTGGACTAAATAAAATATATTATTTTTATGGATTTGCTAGGACTTCTGTAACAAAGTACTCCAGAGTGGATGGCTTAAACAACAGAAATTTACTTTCTCACAGTTCTGGAGGCTAGAAGTCCAAGATCAAGATGTTGGCAAAGTTGATTTCTTCTGAGGCCTCTCTAATTGGTTTTTATTTATTTTTTATTTTTATTATTATTTTTTATTTAGATTCGAGTTAGTTAACATATAGTGTAGTATTGGTTTCAGGAGCAGAATTTAGCGATTCATCACTTGCTCATCCCAATAAGTGCCCTCTTTAATGCCCATCACCCATTTAGGCCATCCCCCAACCCAATAGTCCTCCAGCAACCCTCAGTTTATTCTTTGTATTTAAGAGTCTCTTATGGTTTGCCTCCCTCTCTGTTTTTATCTTATTTTTCATTCCTTTCCCCTATATTCATCTGTTTTGTTTCTTAAATTCCACTATGAGTGAAATCATATATTTGTCTTTCTCTGACTAACTTATTTTGCTTAGCATAATACACTCTAGTTCCATCCACATGATTGCAAATGGCAAGACTTCATTCTTTTTTATCACCGAATAATATTCCATTGTATATATATACCACTTCTTAATCCATTCATTAGTTTATGGACATTTGGGCTCTTTCCATAATTTGACTATTGTTGATAGCACTGCTATAAACATGGGATGCATGTGCTCCTTCGAATCAACATTTTTGTATCCTTTGGATAAATACCTAGCAATGTAATTGTGGGTTGTAGGGTAGTTCTATTTTTAACTTTTGGAGGAAACTCCATACTGTTTTCCAGAATGGCTGCACCAGTTTGCATTCCCACCAACATTGCAAAAGTGTTCCCCTTTCTCTGCATCTTCACCAACATGTGTTGTTTGCTGAGTTGTTCATTTTAGCCATTCTGTCTCATTGGTTTTTAGATGGCTATCTTCTCCCTGTATCTTCACATGATCTTTCCTCTGCATGTGTCCATGTCCCAAACTCCTCTTTTTATAAAGACATTAGTCATATTGGAGTTAGGGCCCACCTTAATGATCTCATTTGAAGCCTTCTTTAAAGGCCCTCTCTCCAAATGCAGTCCCATTCTAAAATGCTAGGGGTTAGGATTTCAACATATAAATTTGAGGGTGGGAGGAAGAGGATATAATTCAGTCCACATAACATTATTAAATTTAAAAACACCTGTTTCTTTTCTAAAAAAATATAGGTACTAGAAAATTTTAAATTACACATGTGGCTTGCATTATATTTCTATTGGACAGTGCTGCACTAAACTGTAACTTCAAAATGGCAACTCCTTTATATGTTGTTCATTACTGAGTTTCTTGGTACTTTAAACAGAGCCTGGCACAAATACATGCCTAATTACATTTGTTGCCTCCAGAATGAACGGGCACCGTAGACAGTAGATAGGGTGTGACTGGATTTTAGATATGAATCTTTAGATAGGATTCTGTGCCCTGGTAATTACCTGAGTAGCTCATTGTTGGCCTCATTGACACCATAAGGCAAAACAGCAGCCTACTGACAGCTAGATAACAGCATGGCAGGGCTGGGGATGTGGGAATTTGCAATGAGTATAGACAGGTCTATGGGCCTTCAAGCCTTCCCTCTCCCCTAACACCCTCTCCATCTTAATGGCTATGTGCTAGAATGGAGGAAGACTACTCTTGAAGATTAGTGCCAAGAGAGGTACAGACTGTAATATTAGAGGTTTTCTGAAGTTCCCTGGAGATCACAACCTAGAAATTTTCACAAAAGTAATTTTTAAAAAGACTATTATATAAAAAAAGTATTTTGAAAAATTAGATGAGCTAGGTTTCTTGAAGAATATGTAATTATAAAATGGCATAAGAAGATAAAGGACAAATGAATTTGATGGTAATCAAAAACCCTTACCTCTACCCATACTCCCCACAAGCGCTGGACAAAGATGACTTTATGGGAGAGTTCTACCAAATTTTCTGTGGAAGAAAATTACTGTTTTATATAAGTTTTATGAAAAAAGAAAGAGGAAAACTTGCAAACTTTTTTTTAAGGCTAGTATGACCTTTACCCAAATAAAGACAGCATAAGGAAAGATAATTAAAGGTCCACTTTACTTATGAACTGTATGTGAAAATCCTAACATATACAGTTAAATCCATCAGTGTATTACAAATATCAGATCAAGTAAGAATGGTTAATTTCATAAATTCTATCAGTATACTGCACTATATTAATTGAATAAACAAGAATTCTTTCATGGTTATCTTAATAAATGCGGCACAAGCTTTTGATAAATTTCAACATCTATAATGATTATATAAAACTTATGCATGCTCTGTTCCTGCCAGTTGAGTTATATGCTTCCCATGAGTCTGTTGTGTTTGTTTCCAAAGCTTTTTATACCAGTTGTACTTGCTGTTATAATTATGTAATTGAGTTAAATATTATATAAACCAAAGAATTTTAAGTGTGAAAAGAGAATTGTTTCTCTGAAAGTTCAATTGAATGTTTTGGAAAGACTTGTAAAGGCAAGTTGCTAAAAAATATTGGTAACAGATCATTTTAATTCCTATCATATTAAAAGTGAAGGCCTTGGTCCTACATCAAAAGATTGATGAATATATACGGATTTGTATATTTTAAGTTAAAACAAAAATTCTAATGAGTGAATCACTTTGTATGATTCCTTTTTTACTGACTTTTACTTTATTCACTTACCAATTGGCCGCAGATATATTAGATAAGAGGGCTCTTATTGCATTATTTTGAAAAACAGTACTGCTCGAATTCCCTGTATCACCCCTTGCATTCTTTTCAGCCTCTTATTTGATTATGAAGAGGACTTGTAAGTGAATTAATATACTTTCACCGTACCTAGCCAGCTGTGTCACAGCATGAGTTGAAAAGATGTGTTGGACTGCCTATGTTAGGACTCTCTTTCTCCGAAATAATTAAATCTATAATAGGTCAGAGAGTTAGGGATTCTAAACTCTCCTGTTTCTTTTTTGTAATTTCTGAAACCCTTTTCTCATCCTCCTGTCAACCATGTATTCCCAAGTATGAATAAATACAATATATGAAAAATTTCTCTGTTTCCCTCTGCCCTAGATCTCAGCCACTGGAATAATTTTTTGTTGTTGTGAAAATGCACTGGCATACTGTTCTAGTATAGCTTTCTTAGAATTGTGCAAATTGAAATAGCATTCCAGAACCCAGATTTCTGGAGAAATAACACGATAATATTGCAACTTTTTTTTTTTTTTGCTTGTTATGGTGTAAAGGAATTTTGGAGGAAAACATCATAGAAAGATGTTAAATATAATTCATTTGTGGACACATACATATATTGAACTTCTAGTGACTATCACTTTCTTTCTAATGTGAAAACTGTATAGTTTCTCTTTTAACAGTGTAAAGAAAATCAGAAATGGAGAGTAAAATAAAAAATGGTTAAGGTGCAGTTTCTTATAGGGATTTTCCTGTTTCCTTTTATAAGAAAGTATATTAAGAAATTACCAAGAATATATATCTTATACAATTTATGTTCATTCAGAGTTACTGAGGTATAATATGCATACAACAAATGTCACTATGTTTAAATGCACAGTTTTATGGGTTTTGCCAAATTTATGTTATCATGTAAAAACCACCACTATTAAGTTATAGAATATTTCCACTATATCAAAAAGTTCCTTTTGCCCCTTTGCTGTCTCTTCCTCTTCCCAGTCCCTGTAACCAATGATCTGATTTCTATCCCTATGGTTTTGCCTTTTTTAGAATGTCATGTAAATGAAATAATAAAAAAATAATACATTTTTTTTTGGTTGGGCTTTTTTTTCTTTAGCATAATGCTTTGGATACTTGTCCAAGTTGTTGCATATATTACATATATTACTACATATATTCTATCTATTGCTGAGTGGTATACCATTGTATGATGTACCTCAACTTGTTCATTCATTTACTGTTTTTTGGTTTCTATTTTAATTCTAGATAGTTAACATATAGTGTTATATTAGTTTCAGGTGTACAATATAGTAATTCAGCAGTTCAATACATCATCCTGTGCTCATCACACCAAGTGCACTGCTTAATTCCCATCACCTCTTTAACCACCCTCCCAACTCTGGTAACCATCAGATTGTTGCCTATAATTCAAAGTGTGTTTCTTTTTTTTTCTTTCCCCTATGTTCATCTGTTTTGTTTCTTAAATTCCACATACCAGTGAAATCATATGTTATTTGTCTTTCTCTGTATGACTGGTTTTGCTTAGCATTATACTCTCTAGGTCCATCCATGCCATTGCAAATGGCAAGATTTCATTCTTTTTAATGGCTGAGTAATATTCCATTATATACATATGTCATATCTTCTTTATCCATTCATCAGTTGATGGACACTTGGGCTGCTTCCGTATCTTGGCTTTTGTAAATAATGCTGCAATAAACATAGGGGTGCATGTATCCCTTTGAACTAGTGTTTTTGTATTCTTTGGGTAAAGACCTACTAGTGAGGTCTACTAGTGAGATTGCTGGATCATAGGGTAGTTCTATTTTTAACTTTTTGAGAAAACTCCATACTGTTTTCCACAGTAGCTGCACCAGTTTGCAGTCCCAGCAACAGTGTAAGAGGGTTCTCTTTTCTCCACATCCTCACCAACACCTGTTGTTTCTTGTGTTTTTTATTTTAACCATTCTGACAAGTGTGAGGTGGTATCTCATCATAGTTTTGATTTGCATTTCCCTGTTGATGAGTGATGTTGAACATCTTTTCATGTGTCTATGGGACATCTGTATTTCTTCTTTGGAAGAATGTCTGTTCATATTTTCTGACCATTTTTAATTGGATTACTTGGTTTTTGGGTGTTGAGTTTTGTAAGTTCTTTATATATTTTGGAAACTGAAACTTTAAAGTGGATATGTGGATAAAGTGGATATGTCATTTGCACATATATTCATTCTCCCATTCAATAGGTTGCCTTTTAGTTTTTTTGTTTCCTTTGCTATGCTTAAGTTTTTATTTTGATGTAATCCCAATAGTTTATTTTTGCTTTTGTTTCCCCACCCCCAGGAAACATACCTAGAAAAACATTGCTACAGCTAATGTCAAAGGAGTTACTGCCTGTATTCTCTTCAAGGATTTTATAGTTTCCTGTCTCAAATTTAGGTCTTTCATCCATTTTGGATTTATTTTTGTGTATAGTGTAAGTAAGTGGTCCAGTTTTATTCTTTTGCATGTTACTGTCCAGTTATCCTGACACCATTTATTGAAGAGACTGTCTTTTCCCCATTGGATATTCCTTCCTTGTTCATTGAATATTAATTGACCATATAATTGTGGGTTTATTTCTGGATTTTCTATCCTTTTCTATTGATCTATATGTCTATTTTTTTTTGTGTGTGTGGCCATAACATACTGTTTTGATGACTACAGCTTTGTCATATAATGTGAAGTCCAGAATTGTGACGCCTCCAGCTTTGCTTTTCTTTTTCAAGTTTACCTTTGACCAATCAGGGTCTTTTGTGGTTCTACAAAAATTTAAGAATTGTTTGTTCTAGTTCTGTGAAAAGTGCTGGTGGTATTTTGATAAGGATTGCATTAAATAGACTACATTGCTTTGAGTAGTATAGAAACTTTAACAGTGTTTTTTCTTCCAATCCATGAGGATGGGATATCTTTCCATTTCTTTGTGTCATCTTGAATTTCTTTCATTAGTTTTTTTTTATAGTTTTCAGGGTACAGGTCTTCCCCTTATTTGGTTAGGTTTATTCCTAGGTATCTTATTATTTTGTGTGTATTTGTAAGTGGGATTGTTTTCTTAATTTTTCTTTCTGCTGCTTCATTATTAGTGTATAGAAATGCAACACATTTTTTTGTACATTGATTTTGCATCCTGCGACCTTACTGAATTTGTTTATCAGTTCTAGCAGTTTTTAGTAGAGTCTTCAGGATTTTCTATATAGAGTATCATTTCATCTGTGAATAGTGACTTTTACTTTTTCCTTACCAACTTGAATGTCTTTTGTTTCTTTTTTTGGTTTGACTGCTGTGTCTAGGACTTCCAGGACTATGTTGAATAAGAGTGGAGAGAGTGGACATCCTTGTTGTGTATTGATCTCAGTTTTCCCCCCTTTGGTATGATATTTGCTGTGGGTTTTTCATATAAGGTCTTTATCATGTTGGTTATGTTCCCTCTAAACCTACTTTGTTGAGGATTTTTATCATGAATGAACATTGTACTTTCTCAAATGCTTTTTCTGCATCTATTGAAATGATCATATGGTTCTTACCATTTCTCCTCTTGATGTGATGTATCATATTGATTGATTTGCAAATATTAAACCACCCTTAGAGCCCGGGAATAAATCCCACTTGATCATAGTGAATTTTTTTTAAAGATATTGTTGAGTTCAGTTTGCTAATATTACATTGAAAAATTACACATTTATGTTCATCAGGGATATTGGTCTATAGTTCTCTTTTTTATTAGTGTCTTTATCTGGTTTTGGTATCAAGGTAATGCTGGCCTCATGGACTGAATTTGGAAGTTTTTCTTCCTTTTACATTTTTGGATTAGTTTAAGATGAATAGGTATTAACTCTTCTTTAAATGTGTGGTAGAATTCACTGTGAAGCCATCTCATTCTGGACTTCTGTTTGTTAGGAGTTTTCTGACTCAATTTCTTTGGTAGTTATCAGTCTGTTCAAATTTTCTATTAATTCCTGTTTCAGTTTAGGGAGTCTATATGTTTCCTGGGATTGATCCATTTCTTGTATGTTGTCCAATATGTTGGCATATAATTGCTCATAATATTCTCTTATTGTTGAGGGAGGGAAGATGGCGTCGTAGGAGGACGCTGGGCTCACCGCTCGTCCTGCTGATCACTTAGATTCCACCTACACCTGCCTAATAACCCAGAAAACCGCCAGAGGATTAGCAGAACGGAGTCGCCGGAGCCAAGAGCAGACGAGAGGCCCACGGAAGAGGGTAGGAAGGGCGGCGAGGGGTGCGCGCTCCACGGACTGGTGGGAGGGAGCCGGGGCGGAGGGGTGGCTCGCCGGCCAAGCAGAGCCCCCGAGTCTGGCTTGCAAAAAGCGGAGGGGCCTGACGGACTGTGTTCCGACAGCAAGCACGACTTAGCGTCTGGGAGGTCATAAGTTAACAGCTCTGCTCAGAAAACGGGAAGGCTGGAGGACAAAGGGAAGGAGAGCTGCTGAGCCCCCTGACGACAGAGCTCAGTTTGGTGGGGAACAAAGGTGCTCGCCAGCGCCATCTCCCCCGCCCATCCGCCAGCCAAAATCCCAAAGAGAACCAGTTCCTGCCAGGGAACTTGCTCGCTCCGCGCAAACACCCAACTCTGCGCTTCTGTGGAGCCAAACCTCCAGCAGCGGATCTGACTCCCTCCTGCTGCCACAGGGCCCCTCCTGAAGTGGATCACCTAAGGAGAAGCGAGCTAAGCCTGCCCCTCCTGCCCCTGTGCACCTTGCCTACCCACCCCAGCTAAGACGCCAGATCCCCAGCATCACAAGCCTGGCAATGTGCAAGTAGCCCAGACAGGATACCCCACCCCACAGTGAATCCCGCCACTAGGAGAGGGGAGGAGAAGGCACACACCAGTCTGACTGTGGCCACAGCGGTGGGCTGGGGGCAGACATCAGGTCTGACTGCGGCTCCGCCCACCAACTCCAGTTATACACCACAGCACAGGGGAAGTGCCCTTCAGGTCCTCACCACTCCAGGGACTATCCAAAATGACCAAGCGGAAGAATTCCCCTCAGAAGAATCTCCAGGAAATAACAACAGCTAATGAGCTGATCAAAAAGGATTTAAATAATATAACAGAAAGTGAATTTAGAATAATAGTCATAAAACTAATCGCTGGGCTTGAAAACAGTATAGCTGACAGCAGAGAATCTCTTGCCACAGAGATCAAGGGACTAAGGAACAGTCACGAGGAACTGAAAAACGCTTTAAACGAAATGCATAACAAAATGGAAACCGCCACGGCTCGGATTGAAGAGGCAGAGGAGAGAATAGGTGAACTAGAAGATAAAGTTATGGAAAAAGAGGAAGCTGAGAAAAAGAGAGATAAAAAAATCCAGGAGTATGAGGGGAAAATTAGAGAACTAAGTGATACACTAAAAAGAAATAATATACGCATAATTGGTATCCCAGAGGAGGAAGAGAGAGGGAAAGGTGCTGAAGGGGTACTTGAAGAAATAATAGCTGAGAACTTCCCTGAAGTGGGGCAGGAAAAAGGCATTGAAATCCAAGAGGCACAGAGAACTCCCTTCAGACGTAACTTGAATCGATCTTCTGCACGACATATCATAGTGAAACTGGCAAAATACAAGGATAAAGAGAAAATTCTGAAAGCAGCAAGGGGTAAACGTGCCCTCACATATAAAAGGAGACCTATAAGACTCGTGACTGATCACTCTTTTGAAACTTGGCAGGCCAGAAAGAATTGGCACGAGATTTTCAGTGTGCTAGACAGAAAAAATATGCAGCCGAGAATCCTTTATCCAGCAAGTCTGTCATTTAGAATAGAAGGAGAGATAAAGGTCTTCCCAAACAAACAAAAACTGAAGGAATTTGTCACCACTAAACCAGCCCTCCAAGAGATCCTAAGGGGGACCCTGTGAGACAAAGTACCAGAGACATCACTACAAGCATAAAACATACAGACATCACAATGACTCTAAACCCATATCTTTCTATAATAACACTGAATGTAAATGGATTAAATGCGCCAACCAAAAGACATAGGGTATCAGAATGGATAAAAAAACAAGACCCATCTATTTGCTGTCTACAAGAGACTCATTTTAGACCTGAGGACACCTGTAGATTGAGAGTGAGGGGATGGAGAACTATTTATCATGCTACTGGAAGCCAAAAGAAAGCTGGAGTAGCCATACTTATATCAGACAAACTAGACTTTAAATTAAAGGCTGTAACAAGAGATGAAGAAGGACATTATATAATAGTGACAGGGTCTATCCATCAGGAAGAGCTAACAATTATAAATGTCTATGCGCCGAATACCCGAGCGCCCAAATATATAAAACAATTACTCATAAACATAAGCAACCTTATTGATAAGAATGTGGTAATTGCAGGGGACTTTAACACCCCACTTACAGAAATGGATAGATCATCTAGACACACGGTCAATAAAGAAACAAGGGCCCTGAATGAGACATTGGATCAGATGGACTTGACAGATATATTTAGAACTCTGCATCCCAAAGCAACAGAATATACTTTCTTCTCGAGTGCACATGGAACATTCTCCAAGATAGATCATATACTGGGTCACAAAACAGCCCTTCATAAGTTTACAAGAATTGAAATCATACCATGCATCCTTTCAGACCACAATGCTATGAAGCTTGAAATCAACCACAGAAAAAAGTCTGGAAAACCTCCAAAAGCATGGAGGTTAAAGAACACCCTACTAACGAAGGAGTGGGTCAACCAGGCAATTCGAGAAGAAATTAAAAAATATATGGAAACAAATGAAAATGAAAATACAACAATCCAAACGCTTTGGGACGCAGCGAAGGCAGTCCTGAGAGGAAAATACATTGCAATCCAGGCCTATCTCAAGAAACAAGAAAAATCCCAAATACAAAATCTAACAGCACACCTAAAGGAAATAGAAGCAGAACAGCAAAGGCAGCCTAAACCCAGCAGAAGAAGAGAAATCATAAAGATCAGAGCAGAAATAAACAATATAGAATCTAAAAAAACTGTAGAGCAGATCAACGAAACCAAGAGTTGGTTTTTTGAAAAAATCAACAAAATTGACAAACCTCTAGCCAGGCTTCTCAAAAAGAAAAGGGAGATGACCCAAATAGATAAAATCATGAATGAAAATGGAATGATTACAACCAATCCCTCAGAGATACAAACAATTATCAGGGAATACTATGAAAAATTATATGCCAACAAATTGGACAACCTGGAAGAAATGGACAAATTCCTGAACACCCACACTCTTCCAAAACTCAATCAGGAGGAAATAGAAAGCTTGAACAGACCCATCACCAGCGAAGAAATTGAATCGGTTATCAAAAATCTCCCAACAAATAAGAGTCCAGGACCAGATGGCTTCCCAGGGGAGTTCTACCAGACGTTTAAAGCAGAGATAATACCTATCCTTCTCAAGCTATTCCAAGAAATAGAAAGGGAAGGAGAACTTCCAGACTCATTCTATGAAGCCAGTATTACTTTGATTCCTAAACCAGACAGAGACCCAGTAAAAAAAGAGAACTACAGGCCAATATCCCTGATGAATATGGATGCAAAAATTCTCAATAAGATACTAGCAAATCGAATTCAACGGCATATAAAAAGAATTATTCACCATGATCAAGTGGGATTCATTCCTGGGATGCAGGGCTGGTTCAACATTCGCAAATCAATCCACGTGATACATCACATTAACAAAAAAAAAGAGAAGAACCATATGATCCTGTCAATCGATGCAGAAAAGGCCTTTGACAAAATCCAGCACCCTTTCTTAATAAAAACCCTTGAGAAAGTCGGGATAGAAGGAACATACTTAAAGATCATAAAAGCCATTTATGAAAAGCCCACAGCTAACATCATCCTCAACGGGGAAAAACTGAGAGCTTTTTCCCTGAGATCAGGAACACGACAGGGATGCCCACTCTCACCGCTGTTGTTTAACATAGTGCTGGAAGTTCTAGCATCAGCAATCAGACAACAAAAGGAAATCAAAGGCATCCAAATTGGCAAAGATGAAGTCAAGCTTTCGCTTTTTGCAGATGACATGATATTATACATGGAAAATCCGATAGACTCCACCAAAAGTCTGCTAGAACTGATCCATGAATTCAGCAAAGTTGCAGGATACAAAATCAATGTACAGAAATCAGTTGCATTCTTATACACTAACAATGAAGCAACAGAAAGACAAATAAAGAAACTGATCCCATTCACAATTGCACCAAGAAGCATAAAATACCTAGGAATAAATCTAACCAAAGATGTAAAGTATCTGTATGCTGAAAACTATAGAAAGCTTATGAAGGTATTTGAAGAAGATTTAAAGAAATGGAAAGACATTCCCTGCTCATGGATTGGAAGAATAAATATTGTCAAAATGTCAATACTACCCAAAGCTATCTACACATTCAATGCAATCCAATCAAAATTGCACCAGCATTCTTCTCGAAACTAGAACAAGCAATCCTAAAATTCATATGGAACCACAAAAGGCCCCGAATAGCCAAAGTAATTTTGAAGAAGAAGACCAAAGCAGGAGGCATCACAAACCCAGACTTTAGCCTCTACTACAAAGCTGTCATCATCAAGACAGCATGGTATTGGCACAAAAACAGACACATAGACCAATGGAATAGAATAGAAACCCCAGAACTAGACCCACAAACGTATGGCCAACTCATCTTTGACAAAGAAGGAAAGAACATCCAATGGAAAAAAGACAGTCTCTTTAACAAATGGTGCTGGGAGAACTGGACAGCAACATGCAGAAGGTTGAAACTAGACCACTTTCTCACACCATTCACAAAAATAAACTCAAAATGGATAAAGGACCTGAACGTGAGACAGGAAACCATCAAAACCTTAGAGGAGAAAGCAGGAAAAGACCTCTCTGACCTCAGCCGTAGCAATTTCTTACTCGACACATCCCCAAAGGCAAGGGAATTAAAAGCAAAAGTGAATTACTGGGACCTTATGAAGATAAAAAGCTTCTGCACAGCAAAGGAAACAACCAACAAAACTAAAAGGCAACCAACGGAATGGGAAAAGATATTTGCAAATGACATATCGCACAAAGGGCTAGTATCCAAAATCTATAAAGAGCTCACCAAACTCCACACCCGAAAAGCAAATAACCCAGTGAAGAAATGGGCAGAAAACATGAATAGACACTTCTCTAAAGAAGACATCCGGATGGCCAACAGGCACATGAAAAGATGTTCAGCGTCGCTCCTTATCAGGGAAATACAAATCAAAACCACACTCAGATATCACCTCACGCCAGTCAGAGTGGCCAAAATGAACAAATCAGGAGACTATAGATGCTGGAGAGGATGTGGAGAAACGGGAACCCTCTTGCACTGTTGGTGGGAATGCAAATTGGTGCAGCCGCTCTGGAAAGCAGTGTGGAGGTTCCTCAGAAAATTAAAAATAGACCTACCCTATGACCCAGCAATAGCACTGCTAGGAATTTATCCAAGGGACACAGGAGTACTGATGCATAGGGGCACTTGTACCCCAATGTTCATAGCAGCACTCTCAACAATAGCCAAATTATGGAAAGAGCCTAAATGTCCATCAACTGATGAATGGATAAAGAAATTGTGGTTTATATACACAATGGAATACTACGTGGCAATGAGAAAAAATGAAATATGGCCTTTTGTAGCAACGTGGATGGAACTGGAGAGTGTGATGCTAAGTGAAATAAGCCATACGGAGAAAGACAGATACCTTATGGTTTCACTCTTATGTGGATCCTGAGAAACTTAACAGGAACCCATGGGGGAGGGGAAGGAAAAAAAAAAAAAAGAGGTTAGAGTGGGAGAGAGCCAAAGCATAAGAGACTGTTGAGAACTGAGAACAAACTAAGGGTTGATGGGGGGGTGGGAGGGAGGAGAGGGTGGGTGATGGGTATTGAGGAGGGCACCTTTTGGGATGAGCACTGAGTGTTGTATGGAAACCAATTTGACAAGAAATTTCATATAAAAAAAAAAAGTTGTGTTAAAAAAATCTAGATATGATATAGAAAAAAAAATAAAAAAAATAAAAATTAAAAAAAATATTCTCTTATTGTTGTTTGTATTTCTGTGGTGTTGGTTGTTATTTCTCCTCTATGATTTGTGATTTTATTTATTTGAGTCCTTTCTATTTTTGTCTTGATAAGTCTGGTTAGAGGTTTATCAATTTTATTGATCTTCTTTTCAAAGAATCATTTTCCAATTTCATTGGTCTGTTCTGTAGTTTCTTTTAGTTTTATATCAATCATTTCTGCTCTAATATTTATTATTTCTTTCCTTCTGCTGTTTTAGGTTTTGTTTGCTGTTCTTTAAAATGTAAAGCTTATTTTATTTTTGAATTTATTTTGACAGAGAGAGAGAGAGAGAATGGGGGAGAGGCAGAGAGAGAGGGAGAGAGAGAATCCTAGGCAGGCTCTGGCTGCCAGCACAGAGTCAGACACAGGGCTTGATCTCACAAACTGTGAGATCATGACCTGAGCCAAAATCAAGAGTCAGATGCTTAACTGACTGAGTCACCGAAGTGTCTCTGTTGTTCTATTTCTAGCTCCTTTAGGTAGAAGGTTAGGTTGTTTATTTGAGATTTTTTTTTCTTCTTGAGGTGGCCCTATATTGATAAAACCTCCCACTTAGAACCACTTTTGCTGCATCCCAGAGGTTTGGACCATTGCGTTTTCATTATTGATTTACTTGTTGATGGACATTTGAGTTGTTTTCAGTTTTTGACTATTGCACAATAAAACTGCTGTAAACATTCACATGTTTATAAACCTTTAGAAATATGTTCTCAATCCTCTTGGGTTAATACCTAGTAATGGAATTGCTAACCAATATGACAAATACATATAACTTTATCTAACAATTTACAAAAATATTTTCCAAAGTAGTTGTATCACTTTGTATTCCTATTAGCAATGTATGTGAATTTTAACTTTAGCAACAACAGTGGATATGTGGGCTCCTGAGTGGCTTAGATGGTTGAGTGCCTGAATCTTGATCCTAGGGTTGTGGCACTGAGCCCCATGTCAGGCTCCCTGCTGAGTGTGGAGCCTCTTGAAGATTCTCTTTCTCTCTCCCTCTGCCCTTCTCCTCCAATAACACTCTCTCTCAATAATAATAATGATAATAGTGGATATATTCATGACTGCTATTTGAAGTTATGCTTTATTATGATTTCTTTGGTTTTGGCATAAAGGTAATGCTTGCCTCATAAAATTATTTGCAGGGGTGTTCCTCCTCATATTTTCTGCAAGAGTTTACTTTTTAAAATGCATGATAGAATTCATTAGTGAAATCATCTGAATATGGCTGCCTCCCCCCACCCAGGAAGGTTTTAAACTATGGATTAAATTTCACTAATGGATCTAGGGCTATTCAAATAATGTATTTACTCTTAAGTGAGCTTGGGTAGTTTGTTTATTTCAAGAATTTTTTTCCATTTCATCTAAGTTGTTGGGTTCTTTTTGGTATAAAGTTGTTCATTTACATTTCGTTATTATCCTTACTGTCTGTAGAATCTGTAGTAATACTCCTTCTTTCATTTGTGATATTGGTACTTCTTGCTTTCTCACTTGGTCTGGTTTTTAAATTTTTTGATCTTTTCAAAGAATCAGATTTTTGTTTCACTAATTTTTCTCTAGTATGAGAGCTAAAATAAGATGCAGGGCAGTGCCTCTTCCAACTTTGGCTGAGAACTAGTCCATGATACAACTCAAAGTTTTTATGGTTCTGTGCATGTCCATGAATGAGCTTCAAAGTGCCCCAAATACTAATTTGGGTATTACAAATAAATTTAATGAGTACGTGAATTTACGAATACGGATTCTGTGAATGATGAGGATTGGCTGTAATTTAATCTACTATTATTAATAGAGGGGGATCTTGATAAGGCATAATTTAGGAAAAGGATGTGGCATACAGTACATTCTAGAACCCATAATGAAGTAAACAGACTATTACCCATTTCCTTCTCAGGGCTGAGGTGGAGAAGAGAGGCAGAACGGTAGCTGTTCCTCAACAGAATCCTGGCTATAGATCTTTGGATTAGGTGGAATTTTTTGCCTTAGCCTCACATGCGCAAAACCCTTCACATTTAGATTTTTGATGTTATTTTCAAATAAACTTATTCACTTAGTTACAAAAATACTTGGATGGGATTGAAATAAGATGTTCATTCATCCACAGTATAAAATATGTTTGAAACTTGTTCTAGAATTTGTTCATTTAAAAAATAAACTTCAGAATATAAATGGCCAGGCCTTGCTTGACTTCTGAGAGCACCTCCTTTTCCCTTTGGATGACAAAGAAGAGGGAAGGGAATGAATGGAAAGGGTAGGCAATGGATGTTTAAGGTGGAATACTCAGCCTAAGATGACCTTAAACTCCCACAGAAGTGTACATCACAGCTTTCTGAAATCTGAGGGGGGCTGAGGAGATATGGGGATGGACAGCTGAACAAGCTGCCACAGTATTATTACCCCCAGAGCATAGAGAGGTTAAGCAACTTATCCAAGATCACAGTAAATAAGTGGTACGGAAATATTGTGTAGAAATCTTTACATTTTAACTAGAAATCAAAAAACGTGGATTCAGTCCTAATTTGCTACCACTTAGCTATAGAACTCTGCACAAATCATTTAAGCTTTGCAGGTCTATGTCTTTATCTGTAAGATGTGAAGTTGGAAAACTCAAGTTCCTTTGCATGATATAATGTCATGTAATGTTAGAAGCACTAGAATCCAGAAAAACAGAGTAAGTAAGCAAAATACTTGTTTCTTTTTGAATAGAAAGAAAATTTTCTACCAGAGTCCAAGTGACTTTCCATTTTCAATAGAGAAAGTAGACCTTATCAAGTATTTATAGAAACTGCAGATTGCTCGGATACAATCCAATATCTCATTTGATACTGGCAAGAGACAAATGATGCCTGAAACCTTAACAAATGCTTATACCAATTCAATGAATAAAGGAATATCTGAAAGTGGCTCAAGTTTAGGAAGCCATATATTTCTTGAATGGTATGACTCTGGGGGATACTTGAGAAAATTAAGTTTTTCTAAAATCTTTATAGTTGAGGCCTAAACCATACACCCTTCTAAATGTATGTTAATTCAGTCGTCAGTTATGTCTTGAATCTATAATAAATACAGAAAGAATTTTTGCATTTATGTTCATCATGGATATTGGCCTGTAATTCTCCTTCTTAGTGGGGTCTTAGGTTTTGGAATCAAGGTAATGATGGCTTCATAGAATGAGTTTTAAACCTCTCTTTCCATTTCAACTTTTTGGAACAGTTTGAGAAGAACAGATATTAACCCTTCTTGAAATGTCAGGTAGCATTCCCTTGGGAAGCCATCTGGCCCTGGTATTTTGTTTGTTGGGAGATTTTTGGTTTCTGATTCAATTTATTTTCTGGTCATGGATCTATTCAAATTTTCTATTTCTTCCTGTTTCAGTTTTGATAGTTTGTACATTTCTAGGAATTTGTCCATTTCTTCCAGATTGCCCAATTTATTGACATATAATTTTTTGTAATATTCTCTCACATTGTTTGTATTTCTGTGGTGTTGGTTCTGATCTCTCCTCTTTCATTTGTGATTTTATCTATTTGGATCTTTTTCTTTTTGATAAGTCTGGTTAGGGGTTTATCAATTCTATTAATTCTTTCAAAGAACCAGCTCTTAGTTTCATTGATCCGTTCTACCTTTTGTTGTTGTTGTTGTTGTTGTTTGTTTCTATATCATTTATTTCTTCTCTAATCCTATTATTTCTCTTCTTCTCCTGGCTTTAGGCTTTACTCGTTGTTCCTTTTCTAGATCCTTTAGGTGTAAGATTAGGTTGTATATTTGAGACATTTCTGGCTTCTTGAGATAGGCCTGAATTGCAATATACTTCCCTCTGAGGACTGTCTTTGCTGCATCCCAAAGGTTTTGGACTGTCATGTTTTCATTTTCATTTGCTCCCATGTACTTTTCAATTTCTTCTTTAATTTTCTGGTTAATGCATTCATTCTTTAGTAGGCTGTTCTTTAACCTCTTTGTATTTGTGGTCTTTCCAAAATTTTTCTTCAAGTTTCATAGTGTTGTGGTCTGAAAATATGCATAGTATAATCTAGATCTTTGTACTTGTTGAGGGCTGATTTGTGACCCAGTATGTAATCTGTTCTGGAGAATGTTCCATGTGTACTCGAGAAGAATGTGTATTCTGTTGCTTTAAGATGCAATGCTCTGAATAGATCTGTTAAGTCCATCTGGTCCAGTGTGTCGTTGAAAGGCATTACTTCCTTTTTGATCTGCTTAGGTCTGTCCATTGTTGTAAGTGGGATGCTAAGTATCCTACCATAATTGTGTTATTATCAATGTGTTTATGTTGGTTATTAATTGATTTATATATTTGGGCTCTTTCAAGTTGGGGGCATAAGTACTTAAAATGTTAGATCTTCTTGTTGGATAGACCCCTTTATTATGATATAGTGCCCTTCTTCATCTTGTGTTACAGTATGTTTTAAAATCTAGTTTGTCTGTTATAAGTATGACTACTCGGGCTTTCTTTTGATGTGCATTAACATGATAGATGGTTCTCCATCCCTTCACTTTCTTTTTTTTTCTTTTTTCTTCAAAAATTTTTTTTGAACATTTATTTATTTGAGAGACAGATCACGAGTGGGGGAGGGGCAGAGAGAGAGGGAGACACAGAATCCAAAGCAGGTTCTAGGCTCTGAGCTGTCAGCACAGAGTCGAATGCAGAGCTCCAACTCATGAGCGGTGAGATCACGGCCTGAGCTGAAGTTGGACTCTTAACCGACTGAACCACCCAGGCACTCATTTCACTTTCAGTCTGCAGGTGTCTTTAGATCTAAAGTGAGTCTCTAAGAGGCAGAATATATGCTTGTTTTTTAATCCATTCTGATACCCTTTGTCTTTTGATTGGAGCATTTAGTCCATTTACATTCAGAGTAATTATTGATAGTATGAATTTAATGCCTTTGTGTTACCTATAAAATTGTGTTTCTGGTGATGTTCTCTGTTCCTTTCTAGTCTTTGTTGCTTTTGGTGCTTTTTTTCCCCCACTCAAAGAGTCCCCTTAAATATTTCTTGCAGGCCTAGTTTAGTGATTGCAAACTTGTTTAGTTTTTCTTTGTCTCAGAAACTATCTCTCCTTCTATTCTGAATGATAGCCTTGCTATATAGAGTATTCTTGGCTGCATATTTTTCCCCTTCAGCACATTGACTATATCATGCCACTCCCTTCTGGCCTGCCAGGTTTCTGTGGATATATCTGCAGTGAACCTAACTGTTTTTCCTTGTAGGTTAAGGACTTTTTTCCCTTGATGCTTTCAGGATTCTTTCCTTGACTATGTCTTTTGTGAATTTGATTATGATATGTCTTGGTGATGGATAGCTTTTGTTGAATTTATTGGGAGTTCTCTGTGCTTCTTGCCCCCTTTTCTCTGTCTTCATCTTCTAGGACTCCTATGATACAAATGTTATTACACTTTATGGAGTCACTGAGTTCCCTAAGTCTACATTGTAATCCAGTACATTTCTTGTTTTTTAAAAAATGTTGATTTATTTTTGAGAGAGAGAGAGAGACAGACAGACAGAGTGCCAGCAGGGGAGGGACAGAAAGAGAGAGAGAAGGAGACACAGAATTTGAATCAGGCTCTGGGCTACGAGCTGTCAGCACAGAGCCTGATGTAGGGCTCAAACTTATGAACTAAGAGATCATGACCTGAGCTGAAGTTGGACACTTAACTGACTGAGCCACCGAGACACCCCTCAATACCTTTCTTTCCCTCTTCTTTTCAGCTTCATTCTCCCCCCGCCATAACTTTATCTTCTTTCTTTTAAGTTTATTTATTTATTTTTGAGAGAGACAGAGACAGAGGGGAGGGGCAGAGAGAGAGGGACACAGTGAACCCCAAGCAGGCTCTGCACTGTCATCACAAAGGTGTACCTGGGGCTTGAACCCACGAAACTGTGACATCATGACCTGAGCTGAAACCAAGAGTTGGAAACTTAACTGGCTGAACCACCCAGGTGTCCTGCATAATTTTATCTTCTATAAACCTTCACTGGTTTTTTCTTCTATAAACTTCACTGTTTTTTTCCTGTGGTTCATCCATCCTCAGTGTCATGGCATCCAGTTGGGTTTTCATCTTGGTTATAAGCATTTTTAATTTCAGTCTGAGTAGTATTTAGTTCCTTTATCTCTACAATAAAGGATTCTCTTGTGTCTTCTATGTTTTTTTCAAACCCGGTTAATATCTTTATAATTGTTGTTTTAAGTTCTTGTTCAAACATCTTACTTATATCTGTATTGGTTAAATCCTTGGCTGTTACTTCTTCCTGTTCTTTCTTTTGGGGTAAATTCCTCCATCTTGTCATATTGTCAAGGTCCCCAGAAAAAAGAAGGCTAGATCCTAGGTGTGTTTTGGTCAGCTTGTTAAAAGAAGCTGGTTCCAAAAATAATTTGTTTTTTTCTGTATCCCAAGTTGGAGAAGCAAAAACAAAGGAAACTAGGTCCTATTTTGCGTATAGCTGAAGCTTTGCAGCACTCTATGATCAGTAGACTTGGTACGTGTGAGGAGTTTGTGCTGGTCTTCTGGTGGTGGGGCCTGCTGCACTGATTCTCAGGCAGACTTGCCTTGTTGGAGATGCACCTGCAGGGTGCAGTGGGGTGGCGCTTGGTGTAAGCAGCTTGAGCGTCCACTTGGTGGCACTGTTTTGCTCACTGAAGTAGGTCAATGCTAACTCGTGGGTGAAAATAGCATTGCTTGGCTCTCATCCCCGAGCCGGGAGCTCATGCCCACCACTCTCAAGGGAGCCCTCACAGAAGAGCAAACAATCACTTCTCTTGTGTCCTTGGTTTCTGTCAGATCCCCGCCTTCACTCTGAGTCTGAACTGTCTGCCTGCCAGGTGGCACAGCATTCCTCTGTTCTATCTCAAGGGCATGGCTTAGTTTCAAAACTCCAAAGTTTAGAGATCCCTGTGGCATGGACCCACGCTGATCCTCTGGGTAAGGGTCTTGGTGCACTATGGCCAGTTGTGGCTTGTCCTAGAAATCAGTTGCTTGACCCTACACTGGTTCAGAGTTTATAGGGCACAGCAGAAAGCCAGCACCAAGTCTTGCTGCCTTCAACCAGTGTCCCCATTCCTATGTTATGAAAGAAGCAGCTCAATGGCACCAACTAGGTCTTTTGCTTTCATAGGGACTGTGTCCTCTCTCCCAAATGCACTCCAAGCAGGAGAACTGCTTCTCTATGTGCAGCCCAGGGGATCCTCAGCCCATGGTTTCCACCTTCCTTCTCCACAGGAGCACCTCTAAGCCTGCTAGGTGTGACCCTGATGATGGTGCAAACCTCTGTGGCCCACTGTTGAGAAAAACTTGCAGTATTCAGCCCCTCTCTTTTTCTCCATCAATGATTTTGGGGAAGAGTTTTTCTTGTGAAATTCCCTGCAAGCACTTCCACTCTTTTTCTCTCTCTCTCTTTCTCTCTCACTTTTGTCTCTGCGATCAGGGCCCCCTCCCCATCACAGCACCTGCAGCTATTCTCTCCCCTAAATCAATTCTCTGTAGCTCCTACCTTCCACAATGTGGTGGGTTTTTTTTCCACCACTGGTTGTGCACTTTGCTCTCTCAGTCCTCAGATCGATTTCTTGGGTGTTCAAAATAATTTGATATTTATCTAGCTGTGTTTAAGGGATAAGGCAAGCCTAGAGTCTTTCTACTCTTTTGTCATATTAACTCTTCTAGAGGATTTATTCTTGATAAAACTCTCAATGAAGTAGGGATAGATGGAACATACCTCAACATAATAAAAACCATATATGAAAGACTCACAGGTAATATCATTCTCAATGAGGAAAAGCTGAGCTTTTCTTCTACAGTCAGGAACAAGACAGGGATGTCCATTCTCACACTACTATTGAACATAGTACTGGAAATCTTAGTCTCAGCAATCAGACAACAAGAAGAAATAAAAGACACCCAAATCAGTGAGGAAGAAGCCAAACTATCACAGATGACATGATACCCTCTGTAGAAAGCCTGAAAGACTGTGCTAAAAATTGCTGGAACTGATACATGAATTCAGCAAAATTGTAGGATATAAAATCATTGTACAGATATCTGTTGCATTTCTATACACCAATAACAAAGCAGCAGAAAAATAATTCAAGGAACTGATCCCATTTGCACTTGTAATAAAAACTATAAGATACCTAGGAATAAACCTAACCAAAGAGATAAAAGATCTGTACTCTGAAAACTATAGAACACTTATGAAAGAAATTGAAGAGGCAAAAGG
This sequence comes from Puma concolor, assembly GCF_028749965.1. Lineage (NCBI taxonomy): Eukaryota > Metazoa > Chordata > Mammalia > Carnivora > Felidae > Puma > Puma concolor. The sequence continues at coordinate 99,770,564 of NC_141672.1, read as the reverse complement.
AAATAGGAAAAAATTCCATGCTCATGGACTGGAAGAACAAACATTGTTAAAATGTCTATACTACCCGAAACAATCTAAACATTTAATGCAATCCCTATCAAAATACCATCAGCATTTTTCACAGAGCTAGAAAAAACAATCCTAAAGTTTGTATGGATCCACTGAAGACCCTGAATTAGCCAAATCAATTTTGAAAAAGAAAAGCAAATCTGGATGGATCACAATTCTGGATTTCAAGTTATATTACTAAGATGTACTCATCAAGACAGTATGGTACTGGCACAAAAACATTCACCAATGGAAGAGAATAGAAAACCCAGAAATGGACCCAAAACTATATACTCAGCTAATCTTCGACAAAACAGGAAAGAATATCCAGTGGAAGAAAGACAGCCTCTTCAGCAAATGGTGTTGGGGAAACTGGACAGCAACATGCAGAAGAATGAAACTGGACCACTTACTTATGCCATACACAAAAATAAATTCAAAATGGATGAAAGACCTAAATGTGAGACAAGAAACCCATTAAAATAGTAGGGGAGAACACAGACAGCATGTACTTGACCTTAGCCAGAGCAACTTCTTACTAGACTAGTCACCAGAGAGGCAAGTGAAAAAAAAGTAAACATGAATTATTGGGACTTCATCAAGATAAAAGTTTCTGCACAGCAAAGGAAATAATCAACAAAACTAAAAGGCAGAATGGGAGAAGATATTTGCAAATGACATGTAATAAAGAGTTGGTATCCAAAATCTATAAAGAACTTATCAAACACCCAAAAAACAAATAATGAGTTAATAAATGGGCGTAAGACATTAATAGACACGTAAGACATGAATAGACAAAGAAGAGATTCAGATGGCTAGCAGACACATGAAAAGATGCTCAACATCACTCATCATCAGGGAAATACAAATCAAAACCACAATGAGATACCACTTCACATCTGTGAGAATGGTTAAAATTAACAACACAGGAAACAAAAGGTGTTGGTGAGAATATGGAGAAAGGGAACTCTCTTACACTGTTGATGGAAATGCAAACTGGTGGTAACCTCACTGGAAAACAGTATGGAGGTTTCTCAAAAAGTTAAAAATAGAAGTCCCCTGTGACCCAGCAATTACACTAGTAGGTTAGGTATTTATCCAAAGGATACAAATATACAGATTTGAAGGGGTACATACACCCTGATGTTTATAGCAGCATTATCAACAATAGGCAAACTATGGTAAGAGCCCGAATGTCCATCAATTGATGAATGGATAAAGAAGATATGGTGTGTGTGTGTGTGTGTATATATATATATATATATATATATAGTATATGTGTATATATATAGTATATACATATACTTAGTATATGTGTATATACATAGTATATACATATATACTTAGTATATGTGTATATACATAGTATATACACATATACATAGTATATGTATATACACACACATATACATATATGTATATATTGTATATGTATATATATACATACATATATGTATATATATTGTATATGTATATATATATACACACACAATGGAATATTACTTTCATCAAAAATAATGAAATCTTGCCATTTGCAACAATGTGGATGGAACTACAGTGTATTATGCTACGTGAAATAAGTCAGTCAGAGAAAGACAAATATCATAAGATTTCACTCATATGTTGAGTTTAAGAAACAAAATAGATGAACATATGGAAAAGAAAAAAAGAGAGAGGGAAACAAACCATTAAAGATAAGAAACTGAGGGTTGATGGAGGGGGAAGGGCTAAACGGGTGTATTGAGGAGGGCACTTGTTATAATGAACACTGTTACGTGTAAATGGTGAATCACTAAATTCTACCCCTGAAAGCAATATTATGCTATATTTTAACTAACTAGAATGTAAATAAAATTTGAAAAAAAGAACAATAATTCTATAATATTTAATAATAAATCCATATTCATATTCTGTGATATTAAATAATAAATATCTAACATCCAGTCCAATATTTAATATCCATTCCAATTTTTCCATGTATCCCAAGAATATAACTTGTATCTTTATTTTTTTGAATTATGACATAATTGAGATTCACACATTGCATTTGCTTATATGGATATTTAGTATTTCTTAATCTAGAACATTTATTATTATTATTACTTTTTTGCTGGCATTGGCTTTGAAAGAGTTCAGGGCAGTTGTCATGTAAAAACCCTCGAATTCTGGAGTTTCTGATTGCTCCCTTATGGTGTTACTGACCTTGTGCTACTATTTCTTAAATTTTTTATGAATTGTAAATTAGGTGTATAGGTTTGATTAGACCCAGGTTAAACATTTTTGGCAAGAATGTTTTACACATATTTTCTATTTTATATTGCACCATATGATGAGCCACTGAAGGTCAGGTTGTCTTCCTCTTAGAAATTTAAGTTTGGCTACTCATTTAAGGTGATGATTACTAGGTTGCTGTATAATAAAGGTGTGTATTTTGCTTTGGAATTTGTAAGTGATCTGTGGGGAAAGACCCAATACCAGGAGACAATTTTTTACTCCGTGGTTTTAGTATTCACTGGGAAACCCAAATAAATTTTTTCAATAGGGGTAGAAATGTGGTAAGTTTCTGATTTCCATGATTACTTCTACATTTATTATAAAATAAGAGCTTTCTTTTTTCTTTCCTTTGTCTTTCTTTCTTGAGTTTAATTATGGGTTCCTGGATGCTTATTTATTCAGTGCGTCCATTACAGTCATTATTCTTTTTAACTTTTTTTAATGTTTATTTATTTTTGAGACAGAGAGAGACAGAGCATGAGGGTAGAGAGACAGAGGGAGACAGAGAATCCAAAGCAGGCCCCAGGCTCTGAGCTGTCAGCACAGAGCCTGACGCGGGGCTTGAACCCACGAACAGTGAGATCATGACCTGATTCGAAGTTGGATGCTCAACCGACTGAGCCACCCAGGCGCCCCTTTTTAAAAAAAAAATTTTTTTTTTAATTCTTTTTGAGATATGCATTTGTTTCAAAGGCCAGTGGAAGCCCCTTCAAGCTGGCTTCTGGGTCTTTTTGTTATGAATCTGTCTTTGAGTGCTTTCTAGCTTTATGACATAACAAGATGCCCTTGATTTACCTTGTGCATTTCCTCTCCAAGACCTAAAATCAGCTATTTTCCCCCCAAGGAATTCTAGTGTATTAGTGGAGAATTTGAAACCAAGACCTAGGTGTAGACATCCTCATTCCTACTGAACTCTTGCTTTCTGACTTTTTTCAGTGGACAGAGATAGGAAGATATATTTATTATATTTATTTATTTATATAAATATAACTATTATATTTATAAATATGTTTACAAATCTTTTTATCTTATTTTATTTTAGAAAGAGAGAGTGAGTGAGAGAGTGTATGAGTGGGAGAGACGGGCAGAGGGAGAGAGAAAGTAAGAATCCCAGGCAGGCTACATGCTCAGTATAGAACCCTTTGTGAGGCTCAAACCTGTGACCTGTGAGATCATGACCTAAGCTGAAATCAAGGGTCTGATGCTTAATGAACTGAGCCACCCAGGTATCCCAGCAATATATTTTTAAAAATCATTAAGTTCATATTGATGTTTGTAATTAAAATTTAACATTAAAGCATTTTCTCTATTTTTCTTCTTTTATTTGCCGTGTTTTCTCCTACATATGGACTGGGCAAAGGACAGCTGTGGGGGCCAATTAAGGATGTGGTTTCAGACAAAGTCCCTCAGGGGGAAGCTTCAGCCTAATCCAGTAGGGGAGCCCTGGAGTTTAAGTTACACCTCGGGGTAGGAGTGTCTCCAGATTTCACTCTGACCCCCAAGTAGGTAGCTGGACTTTCTTATTCTATGTTTGTCAGTAATTGGTTGAAGACTGCTCTAGAGGAAAGTAAATTCCAGGCCTTTTGGTTCTCTGCACCTTCAGGTAAGGGTCTGACATCGTTATAAATGATCAGTGGTTTAAAATGCAGTTGTTTTCCTAACCAACATTTTATTTAAAAAAGCCATAAACATCGATAATAATCAACTATAAATGATAGTTCTATATTTAGTAAAACCTTCTAACGGGTATTTAAACTGAATAACCAAATAAATGTGTATTTCAGATGGTGCCTATGATTGTGTGCAATACAAAGTTCTTTTTTAATTCCTACTTAATTTTACTGCAGTGAATCAGAATCTACCTTCAATAAGGTCATGATATTCATATGGGATTCTCTCTAGGAGAATTTTTTTGTGGGGGACTTAGAACAACTTGGTGGGTCCTGAGAAACAAATTCAGAAATTTGTTTGGCTGTCCTATTCTCATTGTTGATTTTCCTGTAGAAAAGATCACTCACGAACTCTTCTCCATTGCCTTGGAAACAGCTTTTATGTTTTTATTTTAACAGTTTTTATTTTCCTCTCATCAGCAATGGCAGCTTCACCTTATTCCTTGACATGAAACAAACAGATCCATCTTCAACTTGTACTAGTTGACTGATTTGCATTGACTTTTCTCATTCTTTGCTTCCACCACATACCATTGCTTTTCAGCATCAAAAAGACCAACTCGGGTCAAGATTAGTTCTTAAGTAACTGAATCAAAACATTTCCTTCTCAGCCACAGACTCTGTCCTCTGCTCATAACAGAGGATCACAATCATTTCCTTAAAAGACTAAAATGCATCAAGTATTGAAACAGTTTTTTTCCCAATCAGCATAATAAGGGCTTACCTCTTCCACCTCTTCCATTTTTTCTTCAAAATAGTCCTCTTGGGAGGTTATCTGTTTATTCCAAATAATTTAGGAACTCATCCATTACAGTCATCACAGAAAATGTCATAGGCTGGATTCTCCAGAATTGGATGCTTCCAGCAGAGCTTGGGGTATCATGTTTATCAGAGCTAAACATCTGTGAAGGGAAGGGGTAAGCAGGATTGGGCATTGAACTGTGATGTAGGCCTGACAAAGCCTCAGCAAACCTGGGTCAGGCATCGGTGGGGCAAGTATGCCTTTGGGGTGTCTGCTTCAGACCAAAGACTGTGCCTCTGTACCCCTCCGTGTTCAGTCACTGGAAACAGGATGCCCCTGGAACAGTGTGACCACTGGTGAGGCAGCTCCTTGTGACTGAAGCAGACATTGAAGAAGCTGAAAGCTGGAAATTGTCCTGATGATCACAGTCCCCAAGCTGGGCATCAAGTCCTTCCTTGAAGGGGGATTTGGAGTAGGTACGCATGTGTTCATATCTAGCACATAGAACTAGTTACAAGTCCAAGGAAAAATTTGATCTTAACTACAATATTTTTACAACCCATGCTCAGCTTTAGTAAATGTTAGGATTGGTAAGTTTACAGAGATTTTCTGGTTTAATGACTCTCCTCTCCCAACTTTTACAGATGTTTGATATTTAACCCCTGAGACACTGTACTGACAGATAGAAGGTGGCATGAGGCTTCTTGTACTCCCCACCCCAACAATCATCCCTTCTACCCACCTCCAGGAGCACAAATGGCTTTACCGCCTCATGGGCTTTTTCTTTACTCAGCTTGGTGTAAGAAGGGACAAAAACTTAAGGGAAAGAAAAAAGAAGGAAGGTAAAATTTGGGAGGAAAAGACTTCTTTGGGATTATAACCAGGATTTGTGAGAATTATCCAGAAAAGCCTAGATTACTCCCCAAATACTGATAAATAATTGGAGAACTAACTTCATCAAAAGGTGCTCTGTTTTTCTACCTATTGAAACTTATGTACAAATTATATAGAGATTTACCTAGGGAAAAGAAAATAAAAAGGGGGGACTCCTTAATTAGTATTGATAGCCAGATCTGTGAATAGGTCATGTCTAACCCCCCACGCTCTAAACAAACTAGCTGTGTGATAATTCTTAAAACCATTCATTAATTAATTCATTCATTCATCCATAAAGTATATTTTGAATGCCTACCACGTGCCAAGCTCCAGAGAGACAGTGGAGAACTGTACTGTGGCATAAATTAGTTCACAGCCAAAGTTGGCTGAAGATTTCAGCCAGTGCTCCTGGCTGTTTCTCTCTGATTTTGAAATCACTTTCCAGGTTATGCTAAATCTATTAACGTGCATGAAAGTGTTTTAAAGCATAACGTGACAGTTTTATGTTGTGTTTTCAACGTTTCACTGTTCTAATCCAATATCTCTCTATATAGGGTCTAGGGAAAGCTGAGGACTGGCTTTCATTGCTCATTTTCCTACCTTCCTCCTTCCTTTTTTCTTCCTTGTCTGTTCTTCTCTCTTTCCTTTGTTATTTGGGCTCACACACAAGGTTCTTAGGAGAGCCTGCAGTGTGCCGTTGGGGGTGGTGGTGAGGAGTGGTGAAAGGAAAGTGAGAATTGGGGGAAGTCTTCTGAGGCTCTCATTAAGAAGTCGATAGACTGAGTTGTAATAGCTAGTGTTTGTATAACAGCAATCATGTGTCAGCACCTATGTTAACTCATCAGCTTTTTACAACAACTCAGTGAGTTCAATTTTTCTGGTATTTTTTTTTTTAATCCTTGTTTTGTAGATCAGGAGGCCAACACACAGAGGGTTTAAGATACTTGCCTAAAGTCAGACAAGTAATTGTCAGAGTCAGTATTGAATTCAGGTTCTTTAGTCTACACTCGTAGCCATTACACCAAAGTGCCCCTCTTGAAAGTGAGGACAGTTGTCTGCTGAGGCACTTCTGACTCAGTGGTTCTCCACTGGAGGCAGTTTTGCCTCTCAGGGACAATTAGCAATGTCGGCAGACATTTTTGGTTGTCATGACTGGGGGCAGATTCTAGTGGCATCTAGTGGGCAGAAGCCAGGGATGCTGCTAAACATCCTACAATGCTCAAAACAGCCCCTACAACAAAGAAATATGTCAACAGTGCCAAGATTGAGAGCCCTACTCTACCTGGATATATACTCCACATGTAGTCTGTACAGGAGACAACAGTGTGTCTATTCCTTTTCTTTGGCAAAACCCAAGGATGGTTATTAATGCAGCCAAACACTGCACTAGCTTTTAGCATTTATTTATGCCACACTGTTGGTACATATGGATCTATTGTCACCTAAACTCATTGGGGTGGATTACCCCTCATTAATTACTCCCAACACACATGTTCCCTATATTTTCATCTTATTTCTTTTTAGAACCAAGATATAGAACCTTAAATGTAGCTGTTTAAGTTTTATCTTGTTACTTCTTATTTTTCCAATCCACAGACCTCTTTTTGAACACTGATTTTGTTTTCCAGTATATAGAATAGCACTGTCAACTTGGTGCCATTGGCAGATAGGAAAATTATGATCTCTGAGTCTTTATCCATGCTGCCAATAAGCTTAAAGGGGGCTACTAACTGAGCCCTGACGTATACCACTAAATACTCTTCCTCAGATCACTGTTCGCTGACTGTAAATCTTTGTACCAGCTATGTCAGTGATACCTGGGAAACTTAAAAAATAAGTCATTCCTGAGTCCATCCTTGGACGTCTTGTTTTTGTGTATGTGGGGTAGAAGTCACACATCAGCATTTTTAAAGCACTCTCTAGGATTGTGATTTTGATGAGCAAACATACTGGCAGCCATTGTTCTTTCTGTTCTGACGCTTCTCCATAAACTTCAACCAGCTGTGAATCTCCCTTACTCATCATTTATTCATATTTCTCTTTCTTAACAAGGATATATATGAGAGAATGTCAAATGTCTTATTGAAATCAAGATTAACTAGATGTAAATGATTCTGTTTATCTATAAGTATTGATTAATTTATTTGTTCCTGGGCATGTTCCAAAAGGATTTAAGGCAGTTGACCAACTAGGACCCAATAGCAAAGCAAATAATGTTGATTTGTAACAAAATAGCACCTTGAGTAGTGCATAATGTTTTATAGGCATTAAAAAGGTGTTTTGTAAATAAATGAATAAATGACCAGTTCATGGTGTCTAATATAGTCATTGCTTTACTTTGTCAATGAATATTGGCTGGACATTGACCCAAATGTGCTGGTCTATAATTCCTGGAAATCAAAACCTTTCTCTCCTCTTGTGCCTATATTTCTTAGAAAACTGGGACAACGTTTCTTCTCTCTCACCTTCTGGAAACTTTTTCATTCTTTATGACTTCTCAAGTCAGTGATGGTATATCAACACTTTCAATGCCCTAAAGGTAAGTCATCTAGGTTTCAGCATTGGATTCATTTAAGTAGCTGGGCAGAACATTACCTCTCTTTAATGTTGTACTTCAGTTTTCTTCAATCAGTATTTGTTTTTTCCTTTCTGGTTGGAGATTGTTCTGGCTGGTAAGATGGTTTGTAAGATAATAACTAAATGGCATGTCTTTCTCTGTTTTGTATCATCTTCCCTAAGAAGTGATCCTATTCCATCCTCACTTTTCTCATCAGCAATTAAGGAAAAGAAACCCCAAACAAAAAAAAAAACCCAAAAAACTTTTTTTTTAAAAGGCTTGTTTACAAGTCTCATCTCATTATTGGCTGGTTTTGGGGACATTATTTTTCTAAGTTTGTGGCTCTAACTTGTTCCCCAATTATGTACCTCTTCTTACTTTTGTAGAGGGTAGTTTCTCTACAGTAACATGATTGCCCTGTGGGGCAGATAATTCTTTGTTTTGGGGTCTGTCCTATGCATTATAGGATGTTTAGTAGCATGTATGTCCTTTACTCACTAGATACCAGTAGCACCCTCCAAGTTATGACAACCAAAAATGTCCACACAATATTGTCAGATGTCTCCTGAGGTACGGGGGAGGAAACTGCTTCTTATTGAAAATGAATGCTAAAGATGTGAGTATAGATGTATTCAATTATTTGTTTTTTCTTCACAACTGCATAGATTTTTACTTTCTAGAGCATTGCTTCATTTAAAAAAATGGCATTATCTGTGTTTAGTTCATTCAGGATGAAAGGGAGTACATATTCTACCACTCTTCCATCTGGTAGCCACTGCATGCATCTGTACCTTTCAATTTTTTTCCTTTTAAATCACTGAGCTGCATGCTCCCTCATAATCCATCTCATTGCTGGGTGCCAGGCAGCCATTACCAATTGACTAGAGTTGGAGTGCAAAATGGAACTCATTCACCATCCCTTAATTTTGGAGTTTTTTTTGTAGGATATCCATACTTTCTCTGAATTTTTTAGGAATTTGCTTCCTAAACTCAGGTGCATATGTTTGACAGTGCCTAATATTTCATTTCTTTATCATCATAAATCCCAAGATTAAAGGCTTATTTTCCACAATATTCTTTTCACTATTAACAAGTTTTCCCCTATTGATAAGAATCAAGTTCTTAGTAATAATCCTCCTCTTGTTTCTTCTAATTTATGAGAAATGAAGTAGCTAAAATCTATCAGACTATTTATTATCTATCATACTGGCAAAGGATATATTAGGACAATACAAGAATATATTATGGTGGCTAATACAACCCCTTTGAAAGAAAAATTATCAATATATATCTATCAAGTTTTTATTATTTTTTAACTTTTTTATCAAGAAATTTTTAATGTTTATTTATTTTTGAGAGAGAGAGAGAGAGAGAGCATAAGCAGGAGAGGGGCAGATTGAGAGGGAGACATAGAATCTGAAGCAGGTTCCAGGTTCTGCTCTGTCAGCACAGAGCCCAACGTGGGGCTTGAATTCACAAACCACCAGATCATGACCTGAGCCAAAGTCGGGTGCTTAATGGACCGAGCCACCCAGGTGCCCCCCATCAAGTTTTTAAAATATGCATTCCCTTTGATACAGCAATTCTTATATATACATATGTATGTATGTTTATATATATATATATGTATATATAGTTATATATTATATATAGCACATATACGTATATATATGTGTGTGTATTCTCTCAAGAGCACAAAGAAGAATATAAAGACATGTATTGCAGCATTGCTTTGTCAGATTAAAAAAATACACTCTCAGGGGCGCCTGGGTGGCTCAGTCGGTTAAACGTCCGACTTCGGCTCGGGTCATTATCTGGCGGTTCGTGAGTTCCTTGCGTCAGGCTCTGTGCTGATGCCTTGGAGCCTGGAGCCTGCTTCAGATTCTGTGTCTCCCTCTCTCTCTGCCCCTCCCCTGCTCATGCTCTCTCTCTCTCTCTGTCTCTAAAAAATAAATAAATAAATGTTAAAAAAATTTAAAAATATCCACTATCAGAGAGGAAAGGATGAATAGGTAGGGCACAGAGAATGTTTATGGCAGAGAAAATATTCTATGCTACTTTAACAGTACATGTCATTATATATTTTTCCAGGAATGAATTTAACTTAATATAAACTATGGGCTTTATGGTGATAAATTATTATGGTGATAATATGTCAATGTAGGTTCATCAGTTATAACAAATGTACTATTCTGGCGGAGAATGTTAATAATGGGGAAGACTATGCATGTGTGGGGGCAGGGAGTATGTGGGAAATCTCTATCTTCTGTTCAGTTATGCTATGAACCTAAAACTGCTCTAAGAAATGAAGTCTATTAAAAAACGCAAAATTACAGATTTAGGTAAGCCGAGTCTTTATTTCAAAGGATTATTGCAAGACGGTTGGGGAGGGAGCAGAGACAATTGCAATAGACAGATATTTGGACTGTAATATCTGCAAGTATCTCAAAAGTTAGGCATAAAAGGGCTTTTATTTTATAGTGAGAAGTAAACAAGCCTAGAAAAAACGGTGTGGGAAAGTGGAATGAGCAAAGGTACTATAATAAGACGGGATTTCAGAGAATGTTTTACCCAGATGTCAGCTTGTTGTTGTGAGAGGCAGGTATGGTAGTGTTTCATGATGCTGGCTCAGGCTGAGGCCCAGAGGAAGGAGAGAAACTTAACCAAAGTTTGGTTGATGAGCATCTTGTTCTGATTGCTCAGTGGGGAACAAAACAGTTCAGCTAGTCATTTTCGAGGCACAGGATGGAAATTTGGAGGATCTATGTTGACCTTGCCATAGATAAACAAAGGAGCATCCTTGAATCTTACTTAAGTCATGTAAGGAAGGGTGTTATTTGCAGTAAGCCCTCATCTGTTAGACTTATCAACCTCATCGAATTAGCTAAAGAAGAAATAGTATGGAGGATTAAGTGCTTATGGGTCAGGCCTGGAAATGGTACTATCACTTCTACTCACATTATATTGGCTAGAACATAGTCACATGCTCACACTGAATTGTGAGGGGAATTAGAAAATGAGGCATAGCCATATGCTCAGGAGGAAGAATTTGGTTTGGTGAACAAGTAGCCAATTACTTATGAAATCTCAATGTCTACCATTTATACTATATTAGTGGTTAAATAAACAGGGGAACAAGATGTAGCTTTAAAAAAAGAAAAAAATTTTAATTGAAGTATAATTGGCACAATGTTACATTAGCTTCAGGTGTACAACATAGTGATTCAAAAACTATATTGGGGAGCCTGGATGGTTCGGTCACTGGTTTTGTGGGTTCAAGCCCAGTGTCGTGTTCTGCACTGGCAGTGTGGAGCCTGCTTGGGATTCTCCCTCTCTCTCTCTTTCTCTCTCTCTCTCTCTCTCTCTCTCTCTCCCTCTCTGCCCCTCCCAACTCATGCTGTCTCTGTATCTCTAAACATAAATAAATAAACTTAAAAAACTATATTACTAAAAAAGAAATGATTTGTAAGTATTGATATAGAATGACCTTAAAATATTTTAAGTATGAAAAAATTAGGATAGAACAGTTTTGTATCAAGTTAGGATCGGCTCTCTCACCACCACCCCCGCAGATAAGAAGTACATTCATAAGCATTCTGGTACATGCACAGAATACCTGTGGAAGCATTCACAAATCAATTACATTCACATCAATTCCTGCCTCTTTATTTGCTGAGGATTCAATGTATGTTTTTTGAAACTGTTCCTGTTTTCTCCTGAGAATTACTAGGCATATTCTCCACTATTGTTTTCTGTTTTTGCTCTATGAATAAGCTGTTGTTGCCTTTACCTGACTCTGCATTAATATATTTTTCTGGCTTTGCCTTCATTTTTAGTAGCAAAAGCTTTTAATCAGGTTATCAAGTCTTTTTTCCAAGTGTTCTCCAGTCTTTGTGAGATGCCTTCTAGGAAACAGTATCAAAATAATGGACTTAGCAAAAGAACAAAATCTAAGCACTCAAATCCTATCCTTTGATATGAAATAGACTCTTACTGACCACCCTACCTAAAATAGCCTCAATTCACTCCTTACCACATTACTTTGTTTTGTTTTCATTATAGTACATATTACTACCTGATACTTAAAAAATTGTAGTTGGTAATTACCTGTCTCCTCCATTACAGCACAAGAGACATAGGTAAATGGACCTTCTGTATCTATTCTAATGGTATCTTGTGCCTAGGATAATGTCTTGCATTTGGTGGGAGCTCAATAAAAGTTTTATGCATGTGTGTATAAATCTCCAGTTCTTGTTTCTTACTTTATATTTACCTTTTTTTTCTTTTCTAAGCTCACACCCTTATTGTATTCCAAATTCTTCATTTTCTACCCGGATTTCAAGGCACAGTTTTACTCAATGCCCACAGCTTTACTCTGGCAATGAGCACAGTGTATGGAGCACATTGCTTGCATCTATCCCTCAAATGTGAGCTTCTTGAAGGCAGAGATCTTGTCTGGCTAATCATTGTTTCTCCAGTTCTTTGAATCCAATAGATGAATGAAGGCACTGAAGAAATTATCCAAAGTCCTTAAAAAATTATGACAGATCATGACTGTAAAGAATCTCCATGTTTTTAATTGTTTGAAAGAGAATCTTTATTGCCTGTTAATTTATTTGGCATTAGAGGAGTAAAAAAGATACTCTTCAAGACTAGAGACATAAAGATGCAGATTATGATAAGTAAACAAACCAGAGAGACAGAAAAACTTTATGAAACCAAGAAAGTAGATGTAAAGTATGGAAGTTTATTGTTTAAGAAGAAGAAGTCTAATGCACAATCTGAATCTAGGAGTGACACAGACGCTAGCTGTTTAGTGGAAAAACTTTTGAATAGGCAACAAAAAATCCCGGTGATATAAATCCAATGTCTGGTTGAATCCTCTCTGCCTTCATTATAGCGACATGTGAAGACCACCTGAATTCAATTCTTCAGCTGAAATGTGAGATGCCCATTCAAGATGTAATTCAAGAAGAATTTAAAAGGAATTCATAAAAAAAAAAAACCAAAAAACAGAGGGATACTACTCAAAGAGAAGGAAGCTGTTTTTAGTCTAGCCTGATCTCAGCTCTTTAGCCTAGCTGGCTAAAGATTCCAACATTTCTTTGGAAGTAAACTCAATTTTTTTTAAGTGCAGCTCAGCTACCTTTCACAGGGAAGGGTTTGAAGTTGTTGCCAAAGAATTTCATTGATTCAGTAGAATAAATATATAGGTTTAACAATTTTCTGATTTTCAGCATTCCTAGGAACCATAGAATATCAGTTTATTTTATTGCAATTACATTTTAATTTTCCTCAATTAGATAACAAAGGAAGAAGTTGATTTTGAAACTCTTTGTAAACTATAAAAAATATGCTAATATTAGTACTATTATAATTATGGTTACTATTGATCTGCAGGTAAACTTGGCATAGAAACAAACCATCTCCTTAAATGGAGTTTACTAGCTTATCTTAGCCTCATGCCTAAATAAAAATCATAGTTAGTTCTTGGATCAGTGGAGACTGACCCTGGGATCAACCCTGAAGTGATTCCTGCAGAGTCTGGGGCTGGAAGCTGTCACACCATGGATGACAGCCAGGCCGCTGGATCCATTTCAAAGTGACTCAGTGGGGCAGAGAACTATTAGTATATTTATCACCACAGGTATTAGATTTAATGTCATTATTGAGAAACTGTTGCAGAGTGTTATTTTTATTCTTTTGTTTAACCATATGTCTACTAAATTTTTTTAATTCGTGCTTATGTGTTTGTTTTGTTCATGCATAGATACTTTTGTTTCTGAGAATCCTCCAAATTTTACAGCTGTAAGCAGGTAGTGAAAAAAATCGAATTAGAAAGTGGGTGAAAGACATGAAAGGCATGCATTAAATAGGTGCATAGATAGGTGAGATGTTTAACATCATTAGCCATTAGTGAGATGTAAATTAAAACCATAATTAGGTATCACGCACAGGTATCACAATGGCTAAAATGAAAAATAGTGACAACATTAAAAATACTGGAGAAGATGCAGAGAAGCTGGATCATTTTATTCCTGTGGAAATGCAAATGGTACATCTACTCTGGAAACAGTTTGGCAGTTTCTTTAAAAACTAAACATGCAATGACCATTAAGACCCAGCAGTTGTGCTCTTGTATGTTTATCCCAAGGAAATTCAACTTATGCCCACATAAAATCCTATACATGAATGTTGATAGCACCAACTGTTTAAAATATTAAACATTTAAAAATTTTTAAATACATATAATATAAAATTTCCCATCCTGACCATTTTTAAGTGTGTAGTTGAGTAGTATTTAAGTACACTCACATTGTTGTTTAACCTCCAGAGCTCTTTTCATCTGCGAAACTAAAACTCTATGCCCATTTAATAGTGACACCCCACTACCCCTCCTCTTCTAGCCCCTGGAAACCCCCATTCTATTTTCTGTTTCTATGAATTTAACTACTCAAGATACCTCATTTAAGTGGAAGTATATAGTATTTTTCTTTTTGTGACTGGCTTATTTTACTTATCATCATGTCCTCAGCATTCATCCATGTTATATGTTATAGCATGTGCCTGAATTTCTTTTCTTTTTTTTTTTTTTTTTTTTATATATGAAATTTATTGTCAAATTGGTTTCCATACAACACCCAGTGCTCATCCCAAAAGGTGCCCTCCTCAATACCCATCACCCACCCTCTCCTCCCTCCCACCCCCCTCAACCCTCAGTTTGCTCTCAGTTCTCAACAGTCTCTTATGCTTTGGCTCTCTCCCACTCTAACCTCTTTTTTTTTCCTTCCCCTCCCCCATGGGTTCCTGTCAAGTTTCTCAGGATCCACATAAGAGTGAAACCATATGGTATCTGTCTTTCTCTGTATGGCTTATTTCACTTAGCATCACACTCTCCAGTTCCATCCACGTTGCTACAAAAGGCCATATTTCATTTTTTCTCATTGCCACGTAGTATTCCATAGTGTATATAAACCACAATTTCTTTATCCATTCATCAGTTGATGGACATTTAGGCTCTTTCCATAATTTGGCTATTGTTGAGAGTGCTGCTATGAACATTGGGGTACAAGTGCCCCTATGCATCAGTACTCCTGTGTCCCTTGGATAAATTCCTAGCAGTGCTATTGCTGGGTCATAGGGTAGGTCTATTTTTAATTTTCTGAGGAACCTCCACACTGCTTTCCAGAGCGGCTGCACCAATTTGCATTCCCACCAACAGTGCAAGAGGGTTCCCGTTTCTCCACATCCTCTCCAGCATCTATAGTCTCCTGATTTGTTCATTTTGGCCACTCTGACTGGCGTGAGGTGATATCTGAGTGTGGTTTTGATTTGTATTTCCCTGATAAGGAGCGATGCTGAACATCTTTTCATGTGCCTGTTGGCCATCCGGATGTCTTCTTTAGAGAAGTGTCTATTCATGTTTTCTGCCCATTTCTTCACTGGGTTATTTGCTTTTCGGGTGTGGAGTTTGGTGAGCTCTTTATAGATTTTGGATACTAGCCCTTTGTGCGATATGTCATTTGCAAATATCTTTTCCCATTCCGTTGGTTGCCTTTTAGTTTTGTTGGTTGTTTCCTTTGCTGTGCAGAAGCTTTTTATCTTCATAAGGTCCCAGTAATTCACTTTTGCTTTTAATTCCCTTGCCTTTGGGGATGTGTCGAGTAAGAGATTGCTACGGCTGAGGTCAGAGAGGTCTTTTCCTGCTTTCTCCTCTAAGGTTTTGATGGTTTCCTGTCTCACATTCAGGTCCTTGATCCATTTTGAGTTTATTTTTGTGAATGGTGTGAGAAAGTGGTCTAGTTTCAACCTTCTGCATGTTGCTGTCCAGTTCTCCCAGCACCATTTGTTAAAGAGACTGTCTTTTTTCCATTGGATGTTCTTTCCTTCTTTGTCAAAGATGAGTTGGCCATACGTTTGTGGGTCTAGTTCTGGGGTTTCTATTCTATTCCATTGGTCTATGTGTCTGTTTTTGTGCCAATACCATGCTGTCTTGATGATGACAGCTTTGTAGTAGAGGCTAAAGTCTGGGATTGTGATGCCTCCTGCTTTGGTCTTCTTCTTCAAAATTACTTTGGCTATTCGGGGCCTTTTGTGGTTCCATACGAATTTTAGGATTGCTTGTTCTAGTTTCGAGAAGAATGCTGGTGCGATTTTGATTGGGATTGCATTGAATGTGTAGATAGCTTTGGGTAGTATTGACATTTTGACAATATTTATTCTTCCAATCCATGAGCAGGGAATGTCTTTCCATTTCTTTAAATCTTCTTCAATTACCTTCATAAGCTTTCTATAGTTTTCAGCATACAGATCCTTTACATCTTTGGTTAGATTTATTCCTAGGTATTTTATGCTTCTTGGTGCAATTGTGAATGGGATCAGTTTCTTTACTTGTCTTTCTGTTGCTTCATTGTTAGTGTATAAGAATGCAACTGATTTCTGTACATTGATTTTGTATCCTGCAACTTTGCTGAATTCATGGATCAGTTCTAGCAGACTTTTGGTGGAGTCTATCGGATTTTCCATGTATAATATCATGTCATCTGCAAAAAGCGAAAGCTTGACTTCATCTTTGCCAATTTTGATGCCTTTGATTTCCTTTTGTTGTCTGATTGCTGATGCTAGAACTTCCAGCACTATGTTAAACAATAGCGGTGAGAGTGGGCATCCCTGTCGTGTTCCTGATCTCAGGGAAAACGCTCTCAGTTTTTCCCCGTTGAGGATGATGTTAGCTGTGGGCTTTTCATAAATGGCTTTTATGATCTTTAAGTATGTTCCTTCTATCCCGACTTTCTCAAGGGTTTTTATTAAGAAAGGGTGCTGGATTTTGTCAAAGGCCTTTTCTGCATCGATTGACAGGATCATATGGTTTTTCTCTTTTTTTTTGTTAATGTGATGTATCACGTTGATTGATTTGCGAATGTTGAACCAGCCCTGCATCCCAGGAATGAATCCCACTTGATCATGGTGAATAATTCCTTTTATATGCCGTTGAATTCGATTTGCTAGTATCTTATTGAGAATTTTTGCATCCATATTCATCAGGGATATTGGCCTGTAGTTCTCTTTTTTTACTGGGTCTCTGTCTGGTTTAGGAATCAAAGTAATACTGGCTTCATAGAATGAGTCTGGAAGTTCTCCTTCCCTTTCTATTTCTTGGAATAGCTTGAGAAGGATAGGTATTATCTCTGCTTTAAACGTCTGGTAGAACTCCCCTGGGAAGCCATCTGGTCCTGGACTCTTATTTGTTGGGAGATTTTTGATAACCGATTCAATTTCTTCGCTGGTGATGGGTCTGTTCAAGCTTTCTATTTCCTCCTGATTGAGTTTTGGAAGAGTGTGGGTGTTCAGGAATTTGTCCATTTCTTCCAGGTTGTCCAATTTGTTGGCATATAATTTTTCATAGTATTCCCTGATAATTGTTTGTATCTCTGAGGGATTGGTTGTAATCATTCCATTTTCATTCATGATTTTATCTATTTGGGTCATCTCCCTTTTCTTTTTGAGAAGCCTGGCTAGAGGTTTGTCAATTTTGTTGATTTTTTCAAAAAACCAACTCTTGGTTTCGTTGATCTGCTCTACAGTTTTTTTAGATTCTATATTGTTTATTTCTGCTCTGATCTTTATTATTTCTCTTCTTCTGCTGGGTTTAGGCTGCCTTTGCTGTTCTGCTTCTAGTTCCTTTAGGTGTGCTGTTAGATTTTGTATTTGGGATTTTTCTTGTTTCTTGAGATAGGCCTGGATTGCAATGTATTTTCCTCTCAGGACTGCCTACGCTGCGTCCCAAAGCGTTTGGATTGTTGTATTTTCATTTTCGTTTGTTTCCATATAGTTTTTAATTTCTTCTCTAATTGCCTGGTTGACCCACTCATTCGTTAGTAGGGTGTTCTTTAACCTCCATGCTTTTGGAGGTTTTCCAGACGTTTTTCTGTGGTTGATTTCAAGCTTCATAGCGTTGTGGTCTGAAAGTATGCATGGTATGATTTCAATTCTTGTAAACTTATGAAGGGCTGTTTTGTGACCCAGTATATGATCTATCTTGGAGAATGTTCCATGTGCACTCGAGAAGAAAGTATATTCTGTTGCTTTGGGATGCAGAGTTCTAAATATATCTGTCAAGTCCATCTGATCCAATGTCTCATTCAGGGCCCTTGTTTCTTTATTGACCGTGTGTCTAGATGATCTATCCATTTCTGTAAGTGGGGTGTTAAAGTCCCCTGCAATTACCACATTCTTCTCAATAAGGTTGCTTATGTTTATGAGTAATTGTTTTATATATTTGGGCGCTCCAGTATTCGGCGCATAGACATTTATAATTGTTAGCTCTTCCTGATGGATAGACCCTGTCACTATTATATAATGTCCTTCTTCATCTCTTGTTACAGCCTTTAATTTAAAGTCTAGTTTGTCTGATATAGGTATGGCTACTCCAGCTTTCTTTTGGCTTCCAGTAGCATGATAAATAGATCTCCATCCCTTCACTCTCAATCTAAAGGTGTCCTCAGGTCTAAAATGAGTCTCTTGTAGACAGCAAATAGATGGGTCTTGTTTTTTTATCCATTCTGATACCCTATGTCTTTTGGTTGTTGCATTTAGTCCATTTACATTCAGTGTTATTATAGAAAGATATGGGTTTAGAGTCATTGTGATGTCTGTATGTTTTATGCTTGTAGTGATGTCTCTGGTACTTTGTCTCACAGGGTCCCCCTTAGGATCTCTTGGAGGGCTGGTTGAGTGGTGACAAATTCCTTCAGTTTTTGTTTGTTTGGGAAGACCTTTATCTCTCCTTCTATTCTAAATGACAGACTTGCTGGATAAAGGATTCTCGGCTGCATATTTTTTCTGTCTAGCACACTGAAAATCTCGTGCCAATTCTTTCTGGCCTGCCAAGTTTCAAAAGAGAGATCAGTCACGAGTCTTATAGGTCTCCCTTTATATGTGAGGGCACGTTTACCCCTTGCTGCTTTCAGAATTTTCTCTTTATCCTTGTATTTTGCCAGTTTCACTATGATATGTCGTGCAGAAGATCGATTCAAGTTACGTCTGAAGGGAGTTCTCTGTGCCTCTTGGATTTCAATGCCTTTTTCCTTCCCCAGTTCAGGGAAGTTCTCAGCTATTATTTCTTCAAGTACCCCTTCAGCACCTTTCCCTCTCTCTTCCTCCTCTGGGATACCTATTATGCGTATATTATTTCTTTTTAGTGTATCACTTAGTTCTCTAATTTTCCGCTCATACTCCTGGATTTTTTTATCTCTCTTTTTCTCAGCTTCCTCTTTTTCCATAACTTTATCTTCTAGTTCACCTATTCTCTCCTCTGCCTCTTCAATCCGAGCCGTGGTGGTTTCCATTTTGTTATGCATTTCGTTTAAAGCGTTTTTCAGCTCCTCGTGACTGTTCCTTAGTCCCTTGATCTCTGTAGCAAGAGATTCTCTGCTGTCAGCTATACTGTTTTCAAGCCCAGCGATTAATTTTATGACTATTATTCTAAATTCACTTTCTGTTATATTATTTAAATCCTTTTTGATCAGCTCATTAGCTGTTGTTATTTCCTGGAGATTCTTCTGAGGGGAATTCTTCCGCTTGGTCATTTTGGATAGTCCCTGGCGTGGTGAGGACCTGCAGGGCACTTCCCCTGTGCTGTGGTGTATACCTGGAGTTGGTGGGCGGAGCTGCAGTCAGACCTGATGTCTGCCCCCAGCCCACCGCTGTGTCCACAGTCAGACTGGTGCGTGCCTTCTCTTCCCCTCTCCTAGGGGCGGGATTCACTGTGGGGTGGGGTGGCCTGTCTGGGCTACTTGCACACTGCCAGGCTTGTGATGCTGGGGATCTGGCGTCTCAGCTGGGGTGGGTAGGCAAGGTGCACAGGGGCAGGAGGGGCAGGCTTAGCTTGCTTCTCCTTAGGTGATCCACTTCAGGAGGGGCCCTGTGGCAGCAGGAGTGAGTCAGATCCGCTGCCGGGGGTTTGGCTCCGCAGAAGCGCAGAGTTGGGTGTTTGCGCGGAGCAAGTTCCCTGGCAGGAACTGGTTCTCTTTGGGATTTTGGCTGGGGGATGGGCGGGGGAGATGGCGCTGGCGAGCGCCTTTGTTCCCCACCAAACTGAGCTCAGTCATCCGGGGGCTCAGCAGCTCTCCTTCCCTTTGTCCTCCAGCCTTCCCGCTTTCTGAGCAGAGCTGTTAACTTATGACCTCCCAGACGCTAAGTCGCGCTTGCTGTCGGAACACAGTCCGTCAGGCCCCTCCGCTTTTTGCAAGCCAGACTCGGGGGCTCTGCTTGGCCGGCGAGCCGCCCCTCCGCCCCGGCTCCCTCCCGCCAGTCCGTGGAGCGCGCACGGCCTCGCCGCCCTTCCTACCCTCTTCCGTGGGCCTCTCGTCTGCGCTTGGCTCCGGCGACTCCGTTCTGCTAATCCTCTGGCGGTTTTCTGGGTTATTTAGGCAGGTGTAGGTGGAATCTAAGTGATCAGCAGGACGCGCGGTGAGCCCAGTGTCCTCCTACGCCGCCATCTTCCTTCGCCTCCTGAATTTCTTTTCTTTTAAAGGTTGAATAATATCTTATTGTTTAGACACACAGCATTTTGTTTATCCATTCATCTGTCAAAACACACCTTGGGTTGCTTACATTCTGGCTATTGTGAATAATGCCGCTTTGAACATGAATATACAAACACCTCTTCAAGACTCAGAGGTAAAATTTTGAAATCATATAATAATTCTATTTTTAATTTTTTGAGGAACTGCCATACTGTTTTCCAAAGCCATTTAACCATTTTGCATTCCCACTAACAGTGTATAGGGTTCTAATTTCCCAACATTCTCATCAATACTTATTATTACTATTATTTTTTATAGCTATCCTAATGGGTATGAGGTGAAATTGCACTGTAGTTTTTATTTTTATTTCTCTAATGATTAGTTATGTTGAGTATCTTTTCATGTGCTTGTTGACCTTCTGCATATCAACTTTGGAGAAATGTCTATCCCAGTCTTTTGCCCATTAAACATTTTTTTAAATGGCCATTTATTTTTGAGAGAGAGAGAGAGAGAGCGCGCAAGTGAAAGAGGGGCAGAAGGAAGGAGACACAGAATCTGAAGCAGGCTCCAGTCTCTCAGCTGTCAGCACAGAGCCTGACATGGGGCTCAAACCTATGAACTTGGAGATCATGACCTGAGCTGAAGTCAGACGCTTAACCGACTGAGCCACCCAAGTGCCCCCTTTGCCCCTTTTTAAGCTGAGTTTTTGTTTCTTGTTTTTTTTTTTTGTTATTAAGTCATAGGAATTTTTAATATGTTTTTAATATTAACCCCTTATCAGAGATATGCTTTGCAAATATTTCCCCCATTTTGTAGGTTTTCTTTTTACTCTGTCAGTTGCATCCTTTGACGCACAAAAGTTTTAAATTTTGATGTAATACAGTTTATCTATTATTACCTTTATTGCCTGTGCTTTTATTTATATTTAATTTTTAAAACTTTTATTGTTTTTAATTTTAATTCCAGTATAGTTAATGTACAGTGTTATATTAGTTTCAGGTGTACAATATAGTGACTTAACCGTTCTGTATACTGTCAGTGCTAATCATGATAAGGGTACTCTTAATTCTCTTTGCCTATTTTAGCCAACCCCTCACCCACCTCCCCTCTGACAACCACCAGTTTGTTCTTTATGGTTAAGTGTCTGTTTCCTGGTTTGTTTCTGTCTCCCTTTTTTTCCTTTGCTGGTTTGTTTTGTTTCTTAAATTCTGTATATGAGTGAAATCATATGGTATTTGTCTTTCTCTGGCTGACTTAGTTTGCTTAGCATTATATTCTCCAGATCCATCCATATTGTTGCAAATGTTAAGATTTCATTCTTTTTTCTAATGGCTGAATAGTATTCCATTATATATGCATGTGTACACACACACACACACACACACACACACACACACAATGACATCTTTATCAATTCATCTATTTATGGACACTTGGGCTGTTTCCATAATCTGGATATTATAAAAAAGTACTGCTATAGACATAGAGATGCACATAGCCTTCCAAATTAGTGTTTTGTATTTTTTGGATAAATAACTAGCAGCTTGATTACTGGATCGTAGGGTAGTCGAGTTTTAACTTTTTGAGGAACCTCTCCATACTGTTTTCCACAGTGCAAGCTACACTAGTTTGCATTCCCACCAATAATGCAAGAGAGTTTTTTTTTCTTCACATCTTTGCCAATACTTGTTTCTTGATTTTAGCCATTCTGACAGGTGTGAGGTAACATCTCCTTGTGCTTTTAATCTGCATCTCCCTGATGATGAGTGATGTTGAGCCTATTTTCATGTCTTTTTACCATCTGTATATCTTCTTTGGAGAAATGTCTGTTCACATGTGCTGCTCATTTTTAAATTGGATTATTTGTTTTTTTGTGTTGAGTTTTATCAGTTCTTTATATATTTTGGATACTACCCTTTATTATATATGTCATATAAAAATATCTTCTCCCATTCAGTAGCTTGTTTTTTAGTTTTGTTAATTGTTGTTGTGCAAAAGCTTTTTATTTTGATAAAGTTCCAATAGTTTATTTTTGCTTTTGTTTCCTCTAGTCTCAGGAAACATATCTAGAAAAATGTTACTATGGCCAATGTCAGAGAAACTATTGCCTGTGCTCTCTTCTAGGATTTTTATGGTTTCTTCAGGTCTCACATTTATGTATTTAATTGATTTTAAGTTTATTTTTGTGTATGGTGTAAGAAAGTGGTCCAATTTCATTCTTTTGCATGTAGCTGTCCATTTTCCCCAATACCATTTGTTGAAGAGACTGTCTTTTTCCCCTTCCATATTCTTGCCTCTTTGTCAGAGATTAATTGCCCATATAATTGTATATTTGTTTCTGGGTTTTCTATCCTGGGTTTTCAATATCCATTGAACTATGTGTCTATTTTTGGGCCATTACCATACTGTTTTGATTACTATAGCTTGGTAATATAACTTGAAGTCCAGAATGGTGATGCCTCAAGCTTTTTCTCTAAAAAAATTTTTTTTAATGTTTATTTATTTTTGAGAGAGAGTGTCAGATACAGAGAGACAGAGACAGAGAGGAAGAGAGGGAGAGGGAGACACAGAAACCAAAGCAGAATCCAGGCTCTGAGCTGTCAGCACAGAGACAGAAGCGGGGCTCAAACCCACAAACCATGAGATCATGTCCTGAGCCGAAGTGAGATGCTCAACCAACTGAGCCACTCACGTGCCCCTGTTTTTCTTTTTTAAGATTGCTTTGGCTATTTGGGGTCTTTTATGGTGCCATATACATGTTAGGATTGTTTGTTCTAGTTCTGTGAAAAATGCTGTTGGTATTTGGATAGGTATTGCATTAAATCTGCAGACTGCTTGAGTAGTACGGACATTTTAACAGTATTTGTTCTTCTAATCCATTAGTGTGGAATATCTTTCCATTTGTTTGTGTTGTCTTGTGTTTTTAGAGCCTTTTCTCTCTTTGGTTAAGTTTATTTCTAGGTATTTTATTATTTTGGTGTAATTGTAAATGACATTGCTTTCTTTATTTTCTCTTTCTGTTGCTTCATTATTAGTGTATAGAAATGCAATGGATTTATTTACATTGATTTTGTATCCTGCAACATTGTTGAATTCATTTATCAGTTTTAATAGTTTTTTGGTGGAGTCTTTAGGATTTTCTATATAGAGTATCCTGTCATCTGCAAATAAGGAAAGTTTTACGTTTTTCCTTACTGATTTTGATGCCTTTCCTTCCTTTTCCTTGCCTGATTGCTGTAACTTGGACTTCTAATATTATGTTCAATAAAAGTAGTGAGTGTGAACATCCTTGTCTTGTTCATTTCTTTAGGGGAAAAGCTATCAGGTTTTCCTTACTGAGTATGGTGTTAGCAGTGTTTTTTTTTTTTTTTTAAATATATATGTAATTTATTATACTGAGGCATATTTTCTCTAAACCTGCTTTGTTGAGGATTTTTATCATGAATGGAAGTTGTACTTTGTCAAGTGCTTTTAATGCATTTATTAAAATGATCATATGGTTTTTATTCTTTCTCTTATTGCTGTAATGTATCACATTGATTGGTGAATAGTGAACCACTCTTGCATCTTGGGAATAATCCACTTAATTGTGGTAAATGATCGTTTTAATATATTGTTGGATTTGGCTTGCTAACATTTTGTTGATGATTTTTGCATCTATGTTCATCAGAGATACTGGCCTGTAGTTTTCTTTTACAGTGGTGTCTTTGTCTAGTTTTGGTATCAGAGTAATGCTGGCCTCATAGAATGAATTTGGAATTTTTCTTTCCTCTTTTATTATTTGTAATAGTTTGAGAATAGGTATTAACTCTTCTTTAAATATTTGGTAGAATTCACCTATGAAGCTATCTGGTCCTTAACTTACAGTTTTTTGGAGTTTTTTGATTACTGATTCAATTTCATTGCTAGTAATCAGTCTGTTCAAATTTTCTATTTCCTCCAGATTCGATTTTGGGAGGTTATATGTTTTTAGGAATTTATCTATTTCTACTTTGTCCAATTTTTTGGCATATAATTTTTCATAATATTCTCTCATAATCCTTTGTGTTTTTCTGTGGTGTCAGTTGTTATTTCTTTTCTTTCATTTCTGATTTTGTTTATTTGAGTTCTCTCTCTTTGTTGAGTCTGGCTAAAGGTTTATCAGTTTTGTTGATCTTTTCAGAGAACCAGCTCTGGTTTCATTGTTCTGCTCTATTGTTTTTTAGTTTTCAATTATTTATTTCTGTTTGTTTTTTTGTTTGTTCTTCTTTTTCTAGCTGTTTTAGGTGTAAAGTTAGGTTGTTTATTTGAAATTTTGTTGCTTCTTAAGACAGTCCTGTATTACTATGAACTTCCCTCTTAGAATAGCTTTTGCTGCTTCCCCCAAATTTTGGCTGGTATATAACGTCTTCTGTATATATAGCAGACTATATTAATTTGATGGTCGCTTAAGTTTGAACCCATTCTTTACTCCTCTCCTCCCCACATTTTAGGTATATGGTGTCATTTTTTAAAAAAAAATTTTTTTTAACGTTTATTTATTTTTGAGACAGAGAGAGACAGCATGAACAGGGGAGGGGCAGAGAGAGAGGGAGACACAGAATCTGAAACAGGCTCCAGGCTCTGAGCTGTCAGCACAGAGCCCGACACAGGGCTCGAACTCACGGACCGTGAGATCATGACCTGAGCCGAAGTCGGACGCTTAACCGACCAAGCCACCCAGGCGCCCCTATGGTGTCATTTTTTTATTGTGTGAATCCCCTGCTCTATTTTCATTGAAATACTTATTTTTAATGCTTTTGTGCTTCCTACTTTCCTTACTCCTGCATATCGTCTTTCCTTCCCAAAGAGTTCCCTTTAACAATCTTGTAGGACTGGGTTAGTGGTGACGAATTCCATTAACTTTTGTTGTCTAGGAAACTCTTGATCTCTCCTTCTATTCTGAATGATAGCCTTGTTGGATGTAGTATTCTTGGCTGCAGGCTTTTTTCTTTCAGCACTTTGAATATACTATGCTACTCCCATGTGGACTGCAAAGTTTCTTCTGAAAAATCAACTTTCAGCCTTATGGGGTTTCTCTTGTATGTAACCAATTTCTTTTCTCTTGCTGCTTTAAAAATTCTCCCTCACTACTTTTTGCCATCTTAATTACTGTGCATCTTGGTGTAACCTCCTTGGGTTGATTTTGTTATGGGATTTCTGTGCCTCCTGGATCTGGATTTCTGTTTTCTTCCCCCAGATTTGGGGGGACGTTTTCAGCTGTTATTTCTTCAAGTAAATTTTCTGCCCTCTTTTCTTTCTTTTCTCCTTTTGGGATCCCTATAATGTGAATGTCATTACACTTGATAGTGTCAATGAGTTCCCTAAATTTATTCTTATTTTGCATAATTTTTTTCTCTCACTTGCTAAGCTTGATTATATTCTGTTACTCTGTCCTCTGTCACTGATTAAAAAATTTTTTTTTAATGTTTATTTATTTTTTAGAGAGAGACAGAGAAAGAGTGTGAGCAGGGGAGGGGCAGAGAGAGAGGGAGACACAGAATCCAAGGCAGTTTCCAGGCTCTGAACTGTCAGCATGGAGCCTTACATGGGGCTCAAACTCACCAACTTGAGAATATGACCTGAGCCAAAGTCGGACGCTTAACTGACTGAGCCATCCAGGCACCCCTCCAGGTCACTGATTAAGTCTGCTTTGTCTATTCTACTATTTATTCCATCTAGTATATTTTTTTATTTCATTTATTGTGTTCTTCATCTCTGATTGGGTTCTTTTTTTTTATCTTATTGTTAAGGGTCGCACCGATGTCTGCTACTCTTTGCTAAAGTTCAGTGAATATTTATGGGGCGCCTGGGTGGCACAGTCGGTTAAGTGTCCGACTTCAACCAGGTCACGATCTCGCGGTCCGTGAGTTCGAGCCCCGCATCGGGCTCTGGGCTGATGGCTCAGAGCCTGGAGCCTGTTTCCAATTCTGTGTCTCCCTCTCTCTCTCTGCCCCTCCCCCGTTCATGCTCTGTCTCTCTCTGTCCCAAAAATAAATAAACGTTGAAAAAAAAATTTTAAAAAATAAAGTTCAGTGAATATTTTAATGATTATTACTCTGAATTCTTTATTAGGCATATAACTTATCTCTCTTTCCCTTAAGTCTTTTGCTGTGATTTTGTCCTATTATTTCACTTGGGACTTATTTCTCTGTCTCTTATTTTTTTCTAAGTGTCTGTCTATTTCTCTGTTAGGAAGGATAGCTACATATCCTGCACAAAGTAATGGCCTTTTGAAGAAGAGGTTTTGTAGTACCCTGACATGCGCTGTCCCATGTTCACCAGAACATGGTGCTTCAGGGGTGTCTCCTATATGTGATTCATGTGTCCTGCTGTAGTGGCTGAGCTGTTTTTTCCTTCAGTGTAGTCATCTGAAATGGCTCTCTTTGCCTGTTATGGGCACTGTTTGCTTCCTGTGGTGTTAATGGGCAGTCTAGGGATGTCTTGGGCTTGAGTTGAGTCAGACAAGGGGCTCGCTAGAGATAGGCAGTACCAACACACTGCCAGGTGCTTTCCCTGTGTCATCCTCTGAGAAGTTTTCACTGATGGGTTGGAGCCTGTAGTCAGGTCAATTGTCTGCCTCCAGCCTACTGCTGGCTTCTGTGTCTGACTTATGTGTGTGGTTATCTTTTCCTCTTTCAGAGAGGAGTCATTTTGGAGCGGTCTGGATACTGTAGAGGCTGCTTGTACACTGCCAGGCCTGTAGCATCACATGTATGGGCTCTGGCCAAGAGAGTAATGGAGAAGGTGTATCCACAGTAGCACAGCAGGGTTGGGAAGGGCAATGGGGTGGCAGTGCTAGCAAGCTTTGCACTCCCATCATCTGCAGGTGGGGGACCTGCAGTTCCAGGACTGAGGCAGCCCATCAGGAGGGGTGGATCCCTGGAAGGACATTGCAGGGGTGGTGCAGTAGAGCAGTTGTCCCAGGAGATTTGAGTGCCCTCATCCTCTGCAGGAATGGCCTGGGACTGAGGCAGGCCATGGGGAGGGCTGGATTGATGGAAACACAGTGTAGGGGTTGGGGTGACAGTGCTAGTAACTTAGGTAGTGAGTCCCACAGGTGGCCATGTGTTTACACTGGGTGGAGGAGGAAGGAAATGGCATCTGCTAGTTGGAGTAATTCCCCAGCAATTTCTGCCCCTCTGGGACAGCTTTGAGTTTAGTAAATAACTTTTCCTCTTGTATCCCCCAGGTGCCTTTCAAAGTGCTGCTTTTATGCTGTATCTCCATGGACTGTTTGTTGTGTTGTTTCTTTAAGGGCAGGGACTCAGTTTCCTCTCCCCCACCACCTCTCTCAGAACTGAACTTGCAGGGGTTTTTTTCTTTTTACTTACATGTTTAAGGTCCCACTGGATGTATGAATGCACAATATTCAGCCCTTCTGGTTGTCACAGCAAATGTTAATGGAGATTCATATTCCCCATGTGGGCTTCCTGGTGTGGGGTCTGTTTCTCTTCCATCTCTGTGCCCACCACATCCCTCCTTCCTGAAGACAGTCCCCCAAGTCCATTTAGTTTCAAATTGCGTCCCACCCTTCCTAATATCTTTGATGTTGCCTCTTCTCTATATTCAGTTCGCAGAGTTTGTTCTGCCATTTTTCAGGTTATTTCCTGAATATTTATACTGATATGAATGTTATCTGCTTGTATCTGTGGGGTGAAGTGAGCCTAGGGTCCTCCAACTCTACTATCTTTCCCAAAAGTCCTAAATTCTGTTGCCTGTGCTTTTGGTATCATATCCAAGAAATCATTGCTAAATCCAATATCATGAAGATTTTCCTTTATGATTTCTCCTCAGAATTTTATAGTTTTGGCTCTTATGTTTAGGTCTTTGACCCATTTTGAGTTAATTTTTAAATACAGTGTAAGGTAAGGTCCAAGTTTATTTTTAAATTTATTTTTGTATGTGGATATCCAGTTTTTCCAACACCATTTGTTGAATGTTACATTATTTCTTAAATGGCATGTTTGCCTATGTAATCTATGTGACATTTATGTGTATTAAAATATATGAACTGCTAAGAATCATAATGACACACTTATAAGACAAATAAGTTCCTTGTTTTTCTTTTTCATTTCTCACGTTAGCTAACATACAGTGTAGTCTTGGCTTAAGGAATAGATTCCAGTGATTCATCACTTACATACAACGCCCAGTGCTCATCCCAATAAGTGCCCTCCTCAATGCCCATCACCCTTTTTCTCCACTGCCCACCCCACTCCCATCAACCTTGTTTGTTCTCTGTATTTAAGAGTCTCTTATGGTTTGCCTCCCTTTCTGTTTTTATCTTATTTTTTCCTTCCCTTCTTCTATGGTCATCTGTCAAGTTTCTCAAATTCCACATATAAGTGAGATCATATGATATCTATCTTTTTCTGACTGACTTATTTCATTTAACATGATACCCTCCAGTTCCATACATGTTGTTGCAAATGGCAAGATTTCATTTTAGTAGTGTTCCATTGTGTGTGTGTATATATATATATATATATATATATATATATAACATCTTCTTAATCCATTCATCAATTGATGGATATTTGGGCTCTTTCCATAATTGGCTATTGTTGATAGCACTGGTATAAATATTGGGGTGCAGTGCCCCTTTGAATCAGAGCTCCTGTATACTTTGGATAAATTCCTAGTAGTGCCAGTGGTGGGTCATATTTTTAATTTTTTGAGGAACCTCCATACTGTTTTCCAGAGCGGCTGCACCAGTTTGCATTCCCACCAACAGTGCAAGAGGTTTCCCCTTTCTCCACATTCTTGCCAACATCTTTTGTTTCCTGAGTTGTTAATTTTAGTCACTCTGACCAGTGTGAGGTAGTATCTCATTGTGGTTTTAATTCGTACTTCCCTGATGATAAATGATGAACATCTTTTCATGTGTCTGTTTGCCATCTGGATGTCTTCTTTGCAAAAGTGTCTATTCATGTCTTCTCCCCTTTTCTTCACTGGATTATTTATTTTTTAGGCATTGAGTTTGGTAAGTTATTTATATATTTTGGATACCAACCCTTTATCCAATATGTCATTTGAAAATATTTTCTCTCATTCCATTGGTTGCCTTTTAGTTTTGTTGATTGTTCCCTTTGCTGTGCAGAAGTTTTTATCTTGATCAGATCCCAATAATTCATTTTTGCTTTTATTTTCCTTGCCTTTGGAGACATGTCAAGTAAGAAGTCTCTGTGACTGAAGTCAAAGAGGTTGCTGCCTGTTTTCTTCTGTAGGATTTTGATGGTTTGATGGTCTCACATGTAGGTCTTTCATCCATTTTGAATTTATTTTTGTGTACGGTGTAAGACAGTGGTCCAGAAGAAATCAAAATTTCACTCTTTGCAGATGACATGATACTCTACATGGAAAACCTAAAAGACTCCACCAAAAAAATGCTAGAGCCAATATATGAATTCAGCAAAGTTGCAGGATATGAAATCAATGTACAGAAATCAGTTGCATTTCTATACACCAATAATGAAGTAACAGAAAGAGATATCAAGAAATTGATTCCATTTATAATTGCACTAAAATCCACAAAATACCTAGGAGTAAACCTAACCAAAGAGGTAAAAAATCTATGCGCTGAAAACTATAGAGAGCTTATGAAAAAAATTGAAGAAGACACAAAGGAATGGAAAAACATTCCATGCTCATGGATTGGAAGAACAAATATTGTTAAAATGTTGATACTACCCAAAGCAATCTACACATTCAGTGCAATCCCAATCACAATAGCACCAATATTCTTCACAGAACTAGAACAAACAAGCCTAAAACTTGTATGGAACCACAAAGATCCTGCATAGCCAAAGTAACGTTGAGAGAGTAAACCAAAGCTGGAGGCCTCATGATCCAGGACTTTAGCCTGTATCACACGGCTGTAATCATCAAGACAGTAAGTATTGACACACAACAGATACAAGTCCAATGGAATAGAGTAGAGAACCCAGAAATGGACCTACAAATATATGGCCAACTAATCTTTGACAAAGCAGGAAAGGGTATGTAATGGAAGAAAAAAATCTCTTTAGCAAATGGTGCTGGCAGAACAATGAGTTCCTTTTGAGGTAAAATGCTGTGGCCAGTGTGAGGCAGAAGTACTATACATGAAATGGAACCACAAAATGAATGGTCCATTTTTACATAAAAGCAGCTTAGAAAGTATTGCAAGTGATGAAGAAGCCTTTCATTATCTCATATATTATCTCTACTCATTAAAGATACGGTTTTAATCTAAGAAACCTCAGCCTACCAGCCAAATACAAAGACAAGATACATCTTAATATCTAATTACCAGTCAGGATCCTAATGATTTTTGAATCCATTGAAACATGTCAGATTAATGTTATAATTTGGTTTTGGTGGTAATACTAGGTGCTTTATTCCCATTGAGTTGTAATTAAAAGGATAGTTATTTATCGCTTCTTTCAAAAATTGCAGTGAACTTTTTGTTCTAGGATCATCTCCAGGATTAAGATAAATTCTGTTTTTAGTCCCATTTGTTTCTATAATATCAATTGTACTTGTACCATAACTGATGTCTCTAACAGAAAAAAAGTTAAATTATAGTTAGACTATTATTCAAAATCAAATATATTTATGAAAAGTTTATTTTATTTTATTTTTTAAAATTTATTTTTTGAGAGAGAGACAGAGAGACAGAGTGTGAACGGGGAGGGACAGAGAGAGAGAGAGAGGGAGACACAGAATCTGAAGCAGGTTCCAGGCTCTGACCTGTCAGCACAGAGCCTGATGTGAGGCTTGAACCCATGAACCATGAGATCATGACCTGAGCGGAAGTTGGATGCTTAACCTGCTGAGTCATCCAGACACCCCAATATGAAAAGTTTATTTTAAAATTTTACAATAAAATACCTGCTTCTCAGAAGATTAAACATCAGTTTTCTAGACATTTTATTTTTCTTGAAAGATACTGGATAAAAGAAGTTTTTAAAATGGATCAGAGCATGGTGCTAAAAGATACCATGGCCCAGAATACAAGTGAACAGTTATCTGCGAATATGCTTAGACTAGAAATTTACTAGCTGGTAAATATGTTAAAACTTTTTGAAATTAAAATGAATGCTCTCTGTAGCCACAGTACAGTTCTAGGCACATTCTTTAGGTTCTCTTTACATACACATATGACTAATAACACAGGCAAATTTCAATCAAGTAAGAAGAGCTTAAGTTTAGAAAATACCCGATCAACCCAGTTTCTTCCTTCCTGCACCACAGGGCATAGCAACATGCCATCTGGTGATTATTAGGTGAGAAAGCTGCCATCTGCTACTTCTGCTAATACATGGGAGAGGGTAGCTCTCTCTACTTTGTAAGCCTAGGAGATTTCATTATGGGTGTTTATATGTCCCAGGGCTTCAACTGTTAAGTTAGAATTTACTCTCCGTATGTGTGTGTGCGCACAAATGTGCCCCACATATTAAACATCAAAGTGAGACATCCCTTTCTTGGAACCTCTTCAGTGGTATAAGTCTGTGTTTGGCCACGTTAATTCATCCTACAGCAAGCCTCTTCCATCCTGCCTTAGTCAAAGCCAAGATACTATTAAGTACATCCTAAACTAGAGAGACAAAATTGGATTGCAACCACAAAGATCGATTACAAAGTGGACACAAATAGGATCTAAGTTGTGCAAAGGACATGCCAGTCCTTCTGTTTTACATGCTCTCAAGGAAAGATAGGACCTAAATCATCCTCAAACAAATCTTTTCATATGTTCTTGTAAAAGAATTTTTAAGTTGTCATATCTTTCCTTACACCACTCAGAAGTTTGTTTCCTTATATTTAAAGAAGGGAGCATAAAATTATGTCAAAGAGACCTTAGCTAAGATCCAAGTTTGAACTATTTCTAGAGCTTAATGAGGTGGAAATAGGGAAAGAAAACCAGGAAATATAAACAGACATAAATTCTTCCCCATCGTATGTCAGGCCTGTCAATTTCTCAAAACTTAGCACGTGATAGATGCTTCATATATATTTTCTGGATTAATGAAGTTAGTGATAAATGAATGGGATGAGTTTCTCCTTTCTATAAAATGGGATCAATTGATTTCACTTGATGTTTCAATCTCACCCACAAAAGAAGTATATTATAAAGAAGTAAAGAATAAGACTTCAAAATTTCCTTAAATAACTGAGAGCAGGACTCTATTATTAAAACAGCAATGCCACAACCTGTTATAGTACAAAGATCACAGGAATCTGATTCTGGAATCCTAGGTCCTACTATCAGTTCTTAAAGTAATAGTAAATTTTGGAACACCTCACCTAGCCTCTCCATGCCGTAGTTTCCTTTTCCATCAAAAATGACTATTACTTTCCCCAACTCATCTCATAGGGCTGCCAGGAAAACCTATAGACACTATATGGAAATGGTTCTATTTGCATAAAGGACAGTATTAAATGCTTATCAGCAAACTGTTGATAAGTTGATAAGAATAAGATATTCTGTATCAGAGAATAAACAAAGAAATGATCCCAAAGAGACAGAAAACAAATCTGATGAGACCTCATATTGCCCTGTGCTACTGCATAGAGAAAGTTTCTAGGCCAAGGCACAAAAAGGGGGGCAGTTACTCAGAGTCCAGAGGTCTCCCTGAATTGAGGCGGTAAAGCTGGAAGACTGGGGAAGTTAGGACAACCAGACCTCCTAGGGCAGAGTCTCAGAGAAGAGAGTTGCAGAGAAAGAGAACACCAGAAATCTGAAGATCTGCTCACGATTTCATTTGCATACCGATCAGCATACACTAGTAAGAAAACTACCCCAGGCTGACGAACGAACAACCTAATTCCTGTGCTTGGAGTTCACAAAGGGATGAAAATAGTGTCTGCCAGAGTGAGAATATTTCATAATCCATATGGCATCAGTCAGAAAAGGGTCTCAGCTCAATGGGTGGAAAATTAACCCCAGAATAAAGGTAGTTATGGTCTCACCTAACAAAACTTTTATGAAGTCTCAAGAAGATTAGCTTACTTGCAAATAACTGAATTACATCCCAGAACAAAGTTCAAGAATATTTGTAGTAATACAAAAAATATTCAGCACATTGCAATGTAACATTCATGTCTGGCATCCAGTAAAAAATTATCAGTCATGAAAAGAAGTAGGTAAATACGTCCCATGAAAAGAATAATTAATCAATCAAAACAGACCCCAGAATGACACAGGTAATAGAATTAGTAGAAAATAATATTAAAACAGTTTTTATAAGTATATTTCATACACTTACAAAGCTAAAGGAAAAATCAAGCATGTTAAGTAGAGATGTTAAAGGTATAAAAAAGACACAAATTGAACTTCTAGAGATAAAAATGACAATGTCTGAATTCCAAAATATATAAAGAATTTATACAACTCAAAAACAAAAAACAAATAATCCAATTAGAAATGGGCAGAAGACATAAATATTTCTCCAAAGAAGACATGCAGATGGTCAACAGACACATGAAAAGATGCTCAACATCAGTTATCAACAGGGAAACACAAATCAAAACCACAATGAGATATCACCTCATACCTGTCAGAATGGCTAACATTAACAGTCAGAAACAAGTGTTGGTGAGGATGTGAAGGAAAAGGAACCCTTGTGCACTGTTTGTGGGAATGCAAACTGGTAAAGCCACTGTGGAAAAAAGTATCAAGTTTCCTCAAAAAATTAGAAATAGAGCTATGGTACACTAGTAAGAGGATCAGTTTAAACCAAATAATATTAACAATCACTTTAAATGTAAATGTCCCAAATATCCTAATTAAAAAGCAAAGATTGCCAGATTCAATTTTTTAAAAAAATTGACCCACTCTGTGTTGCCTGCAAAAACCACATTTTAATATAAAGATACAACACAATAAAAAGAAAAGGATGGAAAAAAGTATGTTACTAATGCTCTTCAAAAGAAAATTGTAGTGGATATATTAAATATTAGACAAAGTCTACTTCAGTGCAAATAATATTAACAAGGATAAAGAGCAGTTATTTCATAATGATAAAATAGTCAATTCATTAATAGAACAAAAATATTCTAAGCACTTATGTACTTAATAATGAAGCTTCAAAAAACATAAAGCAAAAGCTAATAGGAGTAATATACAAATCCACAATTACAGCCAGAGTGTCAATATCCTTCTCTCAATAATTAAACAAGCAGACAAAATATCAGCAAGGATTTAGTAGACTTAAACATCATCAACTAACTTAACCTAATTGACATTTATAAAATACTTATCCAACAACAGCAGAATACACATTTTTCTCAAGTGCAAAGGGACTTTCACCAAGATAAACCACAGGGTAGGCCATAAAACAAAGCTTTGATAAATTTAAAAGCATTAAAGTAAAAGAAAATAGGTTATCTAACCACAATGAAATTAAACTAGAAATAAATAACAGATATCTGGAAATCCCTAAATATTTGAAAATTAAATAATATACTTCTAAATAACCCACCACAGATCAAAGAGGAAATCAAAAGTAAAATTAGAAAAGTATTTGAACTAAATAAAAATGAAAACAATTCAAATTAAAAGTGTGGGATGCAGCTGAAGCAGTAGTTAGTGGGAATTTCATAGCATTAAATACCAATATTAAAAAAAAAGAGAGGTCTAAATCAATTACCTCAGCTTTCACCTTAAGAAACTAGGCCAACACCAGTTTGCATTCCCACCAACAGTGCAAGAGGGTTCCTCTTTCTCTGCAACTTCGCCAACACTTAATGTTTCTTATATTGTTAATTTTAGCCATTTTGACAGGTGTGAGATGATATCTCATTGTGATTTTGATTTGTTTTTCCCTGATGATGACTACTCTGGAGAAGAGTATGGAAGTTTCTTCAAAAGTTAAAAATTGAAGTAGCCTATGATCCAGCAATTGCAGTACTAGGTATTTACCCAAAGGATACAAAAATACAGATCTGAAGGGGTACATGCACCCCAATGTTTATATCAGCAATATCAACAATAGCCAAACTATGGAGACAGCCTAAATGTCTATTGACTGATGAATGGACAAAGAAGATGTGGTATATATACACAATGGAATATTACTGAGCCATCAAAAAGAATGAAATCTTGTCATTTGCAATGATGTGGATGGAGCTGGAGTGTGTTATGCTAAGTGAAATAAGTCGGAGAAAGACAAATACTATGATTTTACTCATTTGTGGAATTTTAGAAACAAAACAGATAAACATATGGGAATAGGGTTGAAGGGAGAGGGAAACCAAACAACGAGAGACTCTTAAAGAAAGAGCAAATTGAGGGTTGATGGAGGGAGGTGGGTGGGAGATGAGCTATATGAATGATGAGTATTAAGAAGGGCACTTGTTATGATGAGCGCTGGGTATTGTATGGAAGTGATGAATCATTGAATTCTATTCCTGAAGACAATATTGCACTGTGTTTTAATTAACTAGAATTTGAATAAAAATTCGAAAAGGAAAAAAAAAAGAGAAACTAGGCCAAAAGTTGTAAATTAAATTCCAATTAAGCAGAAGAAAAAAAATATTAGAGATCAATGCTGAAATCAATGAAACACAAAGCAGAAACACAAAACAGTAAGCTCAATGAAATCAAGGTTGTTTCTCTGAGCATATTAATAAAATTGATAAACTTCTAGCAACCATCAGCTTGTACTTTGTATTTATTAATGTTTCTGTTTGTTTTTTGTTTGTTTTTCAGATTGCATTTTTTTTCAACATTCATATTTTAGCCTAGTACAAAGCAAGAAGAATAAAATTCCTGGCTGTGTTTGAAATTAAAAAAAAAAAAACTTTAATACTTTTCTAGCCAGGCTGATCAAAGAAAGAATACACAAATTAGTAATATCAGAAATATGAGAGGTGATCATTATTTATTCTATAGTTCTTAAAAGGATAGTAGAGGTTGATTATGAATAAAACTATGACAAGAAATTTGACAATGTAGAATTAAAAGGACAAATTCCTTGAAAGAGATGAACTACCAAAACTCATTCAGTAAGAAACATACTAACCTAAATATTTGTGGAAGTATTAAAGAAATTGAAGTTAAAAACCTTTCACAAAGAAAAGTCAGCCTCATATATCTTCACTGGTGTATTCTACCAATGGTTTATGAAGAAAAAAATACCTATTTTACACAAATTCTTCCAGAAAATTGAATAGGAAGAAACAATTTCCTATTTATTTAATAAAGCTGATTTTTCATGATACAAAGACCAGAAAAAGACTGTACAAAAAAATCTACAGACCAATATCCTATAGTAAGTTTAATGAGGTTGCAGAATACAAGATAGATTCAGTTGACCCTTGAACAATATAGATTTTAGGGTTGCAACCCTCTGTACGGTTGAAAATCTGTATATAACTTTTGACTCTTCCAAAAGTTAACTACTCATAGCCTACTGTTGACTAGAAGCCTTACCAATAACATAAACCATTGATTAACACATCTTTTGCCTGTTATATACATTGTATAGTATATTCTTACAGTGACAACTTTTTCTTAATTCTTTTGCTATTTCTAGGCTATACAGTTCATCTCTGAATTTTTTCAAATTGTTACAGGTCTCCAAAAATTTTTCCTGTATATTCACTGAAAAAAATCAATGTGTAAGTTGACCCATGCAGTTCGAACCGGTGTTGTTCAAGTGTCAACTGTATACAAAAAGCACTGGGTGTTATATGTAAGTGATCAATCTCTCCAATCTACTTCTGAAGCTAATATTACAGTATATGTTAACTAACTAGAATTTAAATCAAAACTTGAAACAAACAAACAAAACCTAAATTATATTTTTATATACTACTAAACAAAGTGGAAGCTAAAATTAAAAAAATAAATGCCACTTAAAACAGCATCAAAAATATCAAGTACTCAGACAAACTTGAAAAAACATGCAAAAAGACCTCTACACTAACAACTATAAAATTTTACTGAAAGAATTTTAAAGACTTAAATAAATGGTGACCATATACTGTGGTCAGGGATAAAAAAGTTCAGCATTATTAAGATATAACTTCTCCAGTTTTTTTTTTTTTTTTTTTTTGAGAGAGAGATAGAGAGAGAGAGTGAGTGCAAATGGGGCAGGAGCAGAGGTTGAGGGAGAGAGAATCTCAAGCAGGCTCCCTGCCTCGCATAGAGCTGGGCTCAATCTCACAACTGACCATGAGATTTTGACCTGAGCCAAAATAAAGAGTCAGATGTTCAATTGACTGAGCCCCCCAGGTGCCCCTCCGTGGTTTTAAGCTATAGATTCAGAGCAATCCTAGTCAAAATCCCAGTGACTTTACAATAGAAACTGACAAGCTGATTCTAAATTTATATTACAATGTAAAGGACCTAGAATACCCAAAACAACTTGGAAGAACAAAGAAACAAACAACTTTTATTACTTTATTTTAAGACTTAAAGACCTATGGTTATCGAGACACTGCGGTGGTGGTGCAAAATAGACAAATAGATCAATGAAAAGAATAAAGCCCCCCTAAATAGACCCTTGCACATGTAAAAAACTAATTTTTGACAATGGTACAAAGGCACTGCAATGGGAAAAGTATACCCTTTCAACAAATTGTACTAGAACAATTGAATAACTATTTGAAAAAAAAAGAACTTTGATCCATACTTTTCACTATATACAACAGTTATTTCAATATGGATCATAGACCTCATGTAAAACATAAAACTATAAAACTTCTAGAAGAAAGCACAGGTGGAAATCTTTGTGACCTTGAATTAGGCAATGTTTCTTAGGCATGACACAAAAAGAAAAAAATATTAAACGTTGATAAACTGGGATACATCAAAATTAAGAACTCTTGTTCTTCAAAAGAGATTATAAGAATGAAAAGATACACTAAAGACTGGAAGAAAATACTTCCAAATCATGTATCAACTAAAAGGTCCATATCTAGAATATATAAGGAACTTTCAAAACACATCATAAAAAAATACAATTTTTCAAACTGGCAGCAGATCTGAACAAACATTTACCAACAAATAAGTATGGATAAGTAATAATGGAAAGATGTTCAATATCATTAGTCATTAAGGAAATCACAGTGAGATACCACTACATATCTAATGGAATGTCTAAAGTTAAATGCTAATCTTGAATGTTATCACCATAAAAAAGAAATGATAATTATGTGATGTTATGGAGGTGTTAGCTAACACTCTGATGATAATAATTTTGCAATTGTAAGTGTAACAAATTAACACAATGTACATCATAGAGTTATGCAATGTTTTATGTTAATTATATCTCAATAGAGCTGGAAAGATAAATTCATAAAATCTTTAAGTAAAAAAATTCTATTTCAAGTGTTATTTAGGATATGGAGCAAGTAGACTTTGCATACACTAATGGTGGGAAAATAAATGATTCAGCCACTTGGAAAATTGGAAAAATTTGACAATTTCTTTAGAAGTTAAATGTACACCTACACTGTGACCTAGTCAGTCCACTCTTAGGTTATTCTTCAAGATAAATAAAAGCATATGTCCATACAAATATTTGTACAAGATTGTTCATAGCAGCTATTTTCATAAACACCAAAAACTGTAAACAACACAAGTATCAATAAATGAATACTTTCACAGACATAATGCCAGTCACTATGTTGGGAGCTGAGTGCACAATGGAAATTTACCACCATCAAAAAGTGAAGGTAGAGACTCCCACTTCTGGAGAGATGGGGTAGATTCACTTTTTCCTATTTCTACCACTAAGGACAACAGAACACTCTAAATATTATATATAAGAGAAATATAGGAAGACTGAAAACTAGAGAGAAAAAGGCAGTCAAGCTAGGGGCATCAGGAACTAAGGAATGATACGGTAGAGTTCCCCAAATTTTCGTTTTGTCCATATATCCCAGAGTTGGAGTTGAAGAAACTGGCAACTCAGAAATGTCAATGGGTGTAGACCAAACAAACAAACAAACAAACAAACAAAATAAACAAAACCCCCAAACAAACATCCTCCCCCTACCCCCACCAAGCCTGCTCTCTGTAACCAAAGGAATAGGAAAGGGCTGGTATAGCAAGACAGAAAACTTTCATACAATAATTTCTTTACTCCAGCCAAATACCACAGGAAGGAAAATAAATAAAACCAACTGCCCTATCCACCCCCATGCCAGCAAAGGCCAAGTAGGGAGCTTAGATTTCCAAATGTGCAAGGCTGTGGCAAGATATCCCAACATCCCTGCCAGGGTGGTATCAGAAAAATCAAACTAGGGGGTGGAGAACATCTTTGTTGCCAATTAACAATAAGGTCCACCCTGCAGTATTACTGAAAACCACATGGAAGCCTGGACTTTCATACCTACCTGACAGTAAGAAGTTACTTCTTCCCTTCCTGTCAGGGAAGTATAAGAGAGTTCATCATCACCACTACCCAGTAGTAATGAGGCTACCTCACCACAGTAGGAGTACAGGCCACATGGAGAGCTGGAGCTCCCACTCCTACACTGTGGTACAAAGGAATCCCCCCATCTTAGTTTCAACAGAGACTACATGAAGAACCTGGACTTCTACCTTCCCCCAGAGGTAGAACTAACAAGATGATCTCCATCCCTTCTCTTGTTGGAGCAGTGTCAAAGGGAACCAATTAAGACAGAAAATTTAAGTAAGATCTAGATTCTTATAATAAAAATGTCGAGGTTTCAATAAAAAATCACGTGTCATACCATGAACCAGGAAAATCTCAAAATGAATGGATGAATATAAATGCAAAAATTATTAAGAAAATATTAGCAAATAGGATTCAGCAGTATCTGAAAAGAATCATACACCGTGACCATGTGAAGCTTTTCAAGAGATACAAAAACTTGCTCAGTATTTGATAACCAATCAATGTAATCCATCTTAATAGCAAACTAAAGA
The DNA here is from genome assembly GCF_028749965.1 of Puma concolor. Classification (NCBI taxonomy): domain Eukaryota; kingdom Metazoa; phylum Chordata; class Mammalia; order Carnivora; family Felidae; genus Puma; species Puma concolor. The sequence continues at coordinate 99,729,967 of NC_141672.1, read as the reverse complement.
AAAAAAAAAAACACATGACCATATTTATTAATCAATGCAAAAAAAGCATTTGACAAAATTCAACTCCCATTCATGGTTAAAAAAAATTCATAAATGGGTGAAGGGAGTAAAAAAAAAGTCAATTGACATTGAGAAAAATAAGTATACATGGTTTCTCCTCAACTTGGTAAAAAGCATATGGAAAACCTTCAGCTAACAATATACTTAACGGTTAAGTACCTGTGCTTTGTCCCTAAGATTGAGAATAAGGTAAGGATGTCAACTTATACCCTCTTATTTAATATAGTACCAGAAGACCTAACCAGTAGAATACGGTAAGGCAAGAAAATAAAGTCATACACACTGGAAAGGGAGAAATATAACTGTCCCTATTTGAAAGTGACATGATTTGGTCAAACAAAATCCCAAGGAATCTGTAACAACAATCCACCCACCCCCCCACACACACATTAAAAGCCTCATGGAACTGATAAATGAGTACAGCATAAAAGATAAACATACAACAGATAAACATACAATCATCAATTGTATTTCTAGAATCTCACAGGATCATGAATAGCCAAAATAATTTTGAAAAAGAAGAACAAAGGGAGCTCACACTCCCTGATTTCAAAACCTAATACAAAGCTATAGTAACCAAATGAGTATGGCACTAAATAATGAGAAGATCTTTGGCCAACAAACTGCCTAATATTCCACCAGTTGGGGATTGAATTAATGTTTATCCCTCTGAAGACAAAGGCAAGGGTAGGGGATGGAGATAGGGAAGCCACAGAGGTAGACTTAATGACAGGCTATAACCTAGGGGGTGTGGCAGAGGTACAAACAATCCAATGGGGACAAAGGAGGAAACTTTAAGTCTTCTTGGAGGCATCCAGATGCCCATATAGGCAGGTAATAACATTTGAATTGCTTTAAAGGATGAGTGGGAAGAGGACAGGTGGAAAAAGAACAAAAGGGAATGAGTAGTAGGTGAAGGAAGAGAATGAGCACATGGCATAGACTTGGGGGAGACAATGCCTGAGCTGGAGCAGGGTGGTGTTTAGGGCACAGTTCTATGCTATTACTTCCCATATGCCCATTTGTCCAGTGCTGAGATCTATTAAATGTGCCAATTAATCGCTTCATAATCCCCTATTGCTGGTGTAACAAATCACAACAAACTTAGCAGTAAAAACAACAAAAATTTATCTTAGTCTTGGAGATCAGAAGTTCTAAAATCAAAGTGTTGGTAGAGTTGTGTTCCTTTGAGACACTCTAGAGGAGAATCCATTTCTTTGCCTTTTTCAGCTTCTACAGGCTGCATGCATTCTTTTGCTCATGAACTCTTCTTTACCTCATTCTGACCTCTGCTTCCATCATCATGTCTTCTGTCACTCTGACCCTCATGGCTCTCTTTTAAGGACACTTGTGATCACACTGGGTACACCTGTTGGTTCAAAACCTTAGGAGCTTCCCAGTTATAATCTGAAACTGGCCCCTGTACATGGAGGACAGGGAGAGATTCAAGAAAGAGGACGGACATTACAGATTTATAGGTGGCAGTTTCACTAAGCAAAAAACTTACCTAGGAGCCTTGTTTTGGTCAGCTGTAAGGTGAATATATCTCTGCACCTACGAGACAAATCTTAAAAGCTTATATAGAGGCCTTAACTGGGTTCAGTAACATAATATCATCCAGATGTTTTAACACCACATCACTATCTCAAGGCTATGTTTTTGGGGCAGTTTCTTGGGGAAGGCAAGAAAAATGTATATTCCAAGGAAGGTAAAGGAGGTGAGAAGCCTCCAATTGCCAAGGTTCAGCTCACAGGTCAACTGGAGTTCATGTCCTCTCAGTGACCTTCCCCAACAATACCTGGATAATCCAGAATACTCTCCTTATCTCAAGATTCTCAAAGTTTCTTTGCCATGTAAGGTGATGTATTCATGACTTTGGGGGATTAGGGCATAAACATCTTTAGGACTCTTCTATTCTATTTCCTACAGATTTGATAGAAGCTAATTATCTTAGGTTCCAGAAGATAGAGGCTGACATCTATAGAGTGTGCAACCCAAATGGTATCTTTCTGGCTACTCAAAATAGTTGACTTTATGCAACTCATTATATCATCACCCTTTTATCTGTCAGTGTCATGAGCTGTGACTCTTAAAATAATTCCAAATTCTTCATGTCTTTTACACTGGTGAGACTTTTATGCCATGTCACATCAGGAATATTTAAAAAGCTCCTATTGCTTTCTTTCCTTTCATCGCCAAACTTTTGAAAAGAGGAATCAACACTCACCATATTGATTTCCTTAACTCCCATTCACACTTCCACCTATGAAAAACTGACACCTCTCTGGGTTTCAGTTTACTCACCTGGTCGAGGTCCCTTAGTATTGAGATGTTCCTCTCTAGCTTTCAACTCTTTGTGACTTCAGGCTACCTCTTCTTTTCAATATATAGTCAGGTGTAGGCTGGTTCCCCTCAAATCTCTTAGCCCCTACTCAACTATATTTCCCCCAGGATCTCAAGTCAAGCTGTCAGTCTAATCAGTGTGTTGTGACAAGATTTAGTTTGGAATTCAGCAGACACTTTTTTGACATTGTAGAATTCCATTAAGAAACAATTCAAGCTGGGAATGAAGGCTACTCCCGCATCCCTGGGAGGCTTCTTTCCCAATGCTGGGCTGCTTACTGATGCCCTTCAGGCTAAGGCTGTTTTATACTAAGAAAGAAAAAATATCACCATCTCAGGATGGAGGAAGGAGTTAGAAATCCCAGCACAGATGTGCTCAAGGCAGCCTGGCTTCTGAGGGATGGAGTTACTAACAGCTTTCACTTTTAGCTACGTATTTATTTTTCATATAATCAGTTACCTCGTTTGGGCTAAAGAAAAACAACCCATCATCTAATCAGGGAAAGAGCAGTTTTCCTTTGAGAAGAGTTCAATATCCAATTAAATATTTTAAATTTGTTTATAAAATATATCAAGTCAGGATTTTCTGTAATTTCATTTATAGCAATCACTAAAGGAGATTGACAATGGTTGAACAGGCTCCAGAAGCTTTTCCTGATTATCTTCAGAAGGGCCTGATGATCTTCCTGCTTCGGAGGGAAGTGGTCTAGGGAAATGCTCCTACAATGAAGCATGGGCAGGAAAGTTTGCCTCAGATCTTGTGTTAACTTGTAGTAAGTTATAGAGAGTATACAACTTTGTTTCTTTCTTCACTCAATGTGTCTACTGAGGCCTTATTATGTGCTAAGGTCTGTGCTTGGGCAGAAAGTACAGATATGAATTAGACACAGCTTGGTTTTTATGGGGCTTCCAGTCTAGTAGGATAGAGAGATATATAAATATCATGTAAATAAAGAACAACAAAATGTCATGGATGCTATGGAACTGTATATTATACAATGAGGGTAAAATAGGAATGGATCTATGATTTATTTTGTATTTTTTTAATTAAAAAAATTTTTTAAGTTTATTATTTTTTAAATTTACATCCAAATTAGTTAGTATATAGTGCAACAATGATTTCAGGAGTAGATTCGTTAATGCCCCTTATCCACTTAGCCCATCCTCCCCTGTCACAACCCTTCCAGTAACCCTTTGTTTGTTCTCCATATTTAAGTCTCTTATGTTTTGTCCCCCTCCCTGTTTTTATATTATTTTTGCTTCCCTTCTTTTATGTTCATCTGTTCTGTGTCTTAAAATCTTCATATGAGTAAAGTCATATGATTTTTGTCTTTCTCTGACTAATTTCGCTTAGCCTAATACCCTCTAGTTCCACCCATGTAGTTGCAAATGGCAAGATTTCATTCTTTTTGATTGCTGAGTAATACCCATTGTATAAATATACCACATCTTCTTTATCCATTCATCCATCGGTGGACATTTGGGCTCTTTCCATACTTTGGCTATTGTTGATAGTGCTGTTATAAACATTGGGGTGCATGTGTCCTTTCAAAACAGCACACCTGTATCCCTTGGATAAATACCTAGTAGTGCAATTGCTGGGTCATAGGATAGTTCTATTTTTAAATTTTTGAGGAACCTCCATACTGTTCTCCAGAGTGGCTGCACCAGCTTTGCATTCCCACCAGCAATGCAAAAGAGATCCTCTTTCTCCGCATCCTCTCCAACATAAGCTCTTGCCTGAGCTGTTAATGTTAGCCATTCTGACGGGGTAAGGTGGTATCTCATTGTGGTTTTGATTTGTATTTCCCTGATGATGAGTGATATTGAACATTTTTTCATGTGTCTGTTGGCCATCTGGATGTCTTCTTTGGAGAAGTGTTTATTCATGTCTTTTGCCCATTTCTTCACTGGATTATTTGTGTTTTGGGTGTTGAGTTTGATAAGTTCTTTATAGATTTTGGATACTAACCCTTTATCTGATATGTCGTTTGCAAATATCTTCTCTCATTCTGTCGATTGCCTTTTAGTTTTGCGGATTGTTTCTTTTGCTATGCAGAAGCTTTTTATTTTGATGAGGTCCCAATAGTTCATTTTTGCTTTTGTTTCCCTTGCCTCCATAGCCGTGTTGAGTAAGAGTTGCTGTGGCCAAGATCATAGAGGTTTTTTCCTGTTTTCTCCTCGAGGATTTTGATGGCTTCCTGTCTTACATTTAGGTCTTTCATCCATTTTGAGTTTATTTTTGTGTATGGTGTAAGAAAGTGGTCTAGGTTCATTCTTCTGCATGTCACTGTCCAGTTTTCCCAGCACCACTTACTGAAGAGACTATCTTTATTCCATGGGATATTCTTTCCTGCTTTGTCAAAGATTAGTTGGCCATATGTTTGTGGGTCCATTTCTGGGTTGTCTATTCTGTTCCATTGATCTGAGTGTCTGTTTTTGTGCCATGATTTTTTTTTTTAAGTTTATTTATTTTTGAGAGAGACAAAGACAGAGTGTGAGTGGGGGAGGGGCAGAGAGAGAGGGAGACACAGAATTTGAAACAGGCTCCAGGCTCTGAGCTGTCAACACAGGGCCTGATGTGGGGCTTGAACTCAGGAACCACCAGATCAGGACCTGAGCCAAAGTCAGACGCTTAACTCACTGAGCCACCCAGGCTCCCCCATCCATGATTTTATTATCAGGAAATGGGGAACATCACTTGCTTTCCTTATAAGGTCTATGCTGAGTAGCAGACATACAAATGAAAATGCATCCTGAAGGAGGCTTTGCATTATCCATACATTGATTTAACAACACCCTAAATATTTTGTGGAGTATCCACCATAAGCCAAGAAATCCTTGCTGGTTGAGAATTTATTTGACTGAATAATCAGATAAAAAGTGAGACCAATTACAGAAGGCTCAAAAGAGGAATAGATTCTTCTTGCCAAAAGAATAGAAAATAAGAAAATAAAACGGTATTGAAAACTTAAGGGAGTCTACTGTAATATTAATATTTATCTGGTAAGGGCTAAAGTATTTCTATTCTCTAGTCTTTCTTGCAGTGGTAAAAACAGAATATGTGACTTAAAAATATCTAGGCTTTATAGATCCACAAGAAAAAGCTTAAGCTCTCAAGTGGTTCTTATATTTCTTGAAGAAGAAAAGGTATTATTTTTTCTAATAGTTATTTCAAACCAAAGCAACACTTGATGATTTAATAATGTAAAAAACTAATAACTCAGTAGAAATATGCAAAAAGAGTAGGAATAGGCAGTTCACAGAGGAAAAATATAAATGGATTATACAAACATAAAAAAATATTCAGCATTGGTTATGAATATTTGCAAATCAAAACAAGTAGATAACTACTTGATTGCCAACATTTAAACATTTGATAATATCTAATATTAAGGACAAGAAACTATCAACTTCAAATTTGTTGATGAGATAAAAATGGGTGTAACTGTTTTATTTATTTATTTATTTATTTATTATTTTTTTAAATTTATTTTTGAGACAGGGAGAGACAGAGCATGAACAGGGGAGGGTCAGAGAGAGGGAGACACAGAATCTGAAACAGGCTCCAGGGTCTGAGCTGTCAGCACAGAGCCCGACGCAGGGCTCAAACTCACGGACCGTGAGATCATGACCTGAGCCGAAGTCTGCTGCTTAACCGACTGAGCCACCCAGGCGCCCCAGGTGCAACTATTTTAGAGAACAGTTGGATGCTATTTGAAAAAACTGAAAATGTATAAATATCCCTTGACCTGTAGTTCTACATCAAGAAATTTAACCAAAGATAATTGGTCAACGATGTTATGTACAAAGATGTTTGTGTAGCTTTGCTTCTGATTGCAATACCAAAATATGTCTATCAAGTGGAGCTTAATTAAGTAAATTATAGTTGATTTATACAATGGAGTATTTTATCACTTTAAGTAGAAACATGTAAATACATTTGTGCTAACATAGACATATCTCTCATTAAAAAGAAGTAAAACAATTATGATTGATTTATATTATAGAATATTATATCACTTTAAGTAGAAAGATACAAATACACTGTGCTAACATAGAAATATCTCTTATTAAAAAGCACCTGTGGCTCAGTCGGTTATGCATCTGACTCTTGATTTCAGCTCAGGTCATGATCTTGCGGTTTGTGAGTTTGAGCCCCACATAGGGCTCTGCACTGTCAGGGAGAAGCCTGCTTGGGATTTGCTCTCTGTTCTTCTCCCACTTGTGCTCTCTCTCTCTCTCTATTTCTCTAATAAATAAATAAACAAACAACAACAACAAAAGCAGATGCAGAGAAGTGTGTATGATGCCTGTAAATAGATTTTTTTTTTTAAATTTTTTTTTTCAACGTTTATTTTATTTTTGGGACAGAGAGAGACAGAGCATGAACGGGGGAGGGGCAGAGAGAGAGGGAGACACAGAATCGGAAACAGGCTCCAGGCTCTGAGCCATCAGCCCAGAGCCCGACGCGGGGCTCGAACTCACAGACCGTGAGATCGTGACCTGGCTGAAGTCGGACGCTTAACCGACTGCGCCACCCAGGTGCCCCTGTAAATAGATTTTTTTAAATGGATACACAAGAAACTGCTAACAGTGGTTCTCCAGGGAATGGGATTGGGAGGATTGGAGTAGGAAGGAGATTTAATTTTTACTATTGGAAACTGTTTCACTTGTTTCCCTATGTATATGTATTACTTTTTGAAATTAAAAGCAAAAACTAGTTTAAATAGTATACAGAAGAGCTTAGTGATGGAATGCTATTGTCAGAAGACTATTTGTAGTCCTGAAGTAGAAATTCATCATCTTAGTCATCCTGAGCTTCCATAGTACTGGAAGTACTGGTTCTTTTTCTGGAGCCTCCAGTGAACCAAGTAGAGTTCACCAATGTTTCCTTGACTCTGTGTTTTTACCTACTTCCTCTGCACTGAGCCTATATGCATAGTTGTGGAGAGGGATCCTGTTCCTAATTAAAAACCGTTTCTCTGGGTGCCTGGGTGGCTCAGTTGGTTAAATGTCCAACTCTTTTTTTTTTTAATGTTTATTTACCTTTGAGACAGAGAGAGACAGAGTGTGAGTGGGGGAGGGGTAGAGAGAGAGGGAGACACAGAATCTGAAGCAGGCTCCAGGCTCCGAGCTATCAGCACAGCGCCTGACAGGGGGCTTGAACTCACAAGGGAGGGGGCCGTGAGATCATGACCTGAGCTGAAGTTGGCCACCCAACCAACTAAGCCCCCCAGGCGCCCCAAATGTCCAACTCTTGATTTTGGCTCAAGTCATGATCTCGTATTTTGTGAGATCAGACCCCATGTTGGGCTCTGTGCTGGCAGCACGGAGCTTGCTTGGGGTTCTACCTCTCCCTTTCTCTCTGCCCCTTCCTGCTTGCACTCTCTCCTTCTCTCTCTCAAAATAAATAAACAAATAAATATTTAAAAAAATTGCTTCTCTGTTTGCTATAGTCTTGTGGGACTTGTAAATGCAAGCCCCATTGGATATCAAAGTTACATGATTTGGGAACATGCCATGGTAAATGTGTAGACAAGTTTCTTCCAAGGAGATGTTGGTAATCTGATTTTACTGGTGGAGTGAGTTGGAGAAAGAAGTCAGAGGAAGTGCCTACCAGCTCCTCTGGGTTTTGGGGAGGATCACAGCCAGTGTCTAGATGTGTGCTAATTAGAAGCTGGACCCTCCGACATCAATTTGTAGAGTATGCAGTGGCTTATAAAGTATACAGTCAAACTCCTTCCAGGGAGATCCTGGGAAATGGACTTTTTTGCCTGCTTCTTTTTGCTGTGCCCTGGGGTGATAGACAAGATAAGTGCTTGTGCACCTGTTAAGAACCGCTTCTTTATTTGCTATAGTCTTGTGGGACTCACGAATGCAAGTCCCTTGGACTTTCAGAACTAGGTGATTTGGGGACCCCATTGCTCCTATGGGAACCTTAAAATTTGGAGTACCAGTTTTGTGGTCCAAACCCTTTGCTCCTCAGGGAGAAACTGGGAGCTAGGGTTCACTTCTGACCATATGGCACTAGTTGGGGGTGGTGTTTATGAGGAGAGTGTCTTTGCCTTTCCTACCCATTTTGATGTGTTTAATCCCCTGATGTGTAGAAGTCACTCAGTTTCTATTTCTCTCAAGGGGAATTGCTTCATCTGTAGCTGCACATTCAATGTGTTCATGGGAGGAGGAAATTCAAAAGCCTCCAATGTCACCAACTTATTCCCTGAATCTCAGTTCATTTGAGTCTTTTTAAGATTCATTAAATCCTTATGATTGATTAAATCATGAATGCCTGTGACTTAAATGTTTTTGCCTTTCATTAGCTGATGAGATATTTGGTTAATGCTCCTGATATTCAATATATCTCTTGAGCTGGGGAGCAGTATACACAGGTGAGTTAGGGACCTTTACCTTATGAAGAGAGCTTTCCTGGTCCTCTAGGCATAGCTCATGCTCCCAAATCCCTATCTATCTATCTATCTATCTATCTATCTATCTATCTATCATCTTTCCTACCTACCTATGTTCATAGAGAAATGTCTTAGGCTCCAAAACAATAGGTATGGATGAATCAAATTCCTGTAGTAAGTTTTAATTGACTTATTGGATTATTTATTTGTCATTATTAACTCTGGGAAAAAACATACTTAGAGCCAGTTAGAATTGCTACCCTTCAAGTACAGGCATCTCTGATTTTAAATGGGATGATGGTGTCAGATTTGTAGCACAATGCAGAGGCACCAAGTGAATTCTAATTTTTTACTAGGGGAATTTTTAAGTCAGGGTGTTAGGAAGATAACAAAATAATTTTTTAAAAATTAGTATTATGAAATGAAAATTTAAAAGTTACAACAGGTACAGACGTTCAACAAATTGAAATAGATATATATGAATTCTGTTGTTAATTTTCAATCTCTCTTACCTACAGAACTGTAAATAACTGGAAAGAGTAAAGAAAACTGAAGCAGTAGTTCTGATTTGTTCTGGATTATTCTTCCTCTATGCTGTCAGAATCCCTGTAGGCAATATGGTAGTGTTTTTCTTTCCTAAGTATCTTATGCAAAATGTTAATAGCCTGTGTTACTACTGAATAGGAATTACCATTAAGAACCATAGATGTGACCAACAATAACGTTGGATAGCCAAAAAGATGTTCTATTGATTTCAAAATGAGAAAAAAAATCACAAAATTAAAATCAATATATATTTAATTAAATGTTTTCAAAATATAGCATTTTGTCAGCTAGTCAATGGGAATGCAACACAAGAATCTAAAGTTACATATATATTATCTTCCATAAAGGGTATGGATACATTTTAATATAGTCTATTTACCAAGAGTTGGGGCTATACCACATGAAATTGAGGATATATGAATGGCCAATTAAGCGCATGAAAAGATGGTCAGCATTATTACCATCAGTGAAGAGCAATTTAAAACTATAAGGAGATATTATTTCATACCCACTATGAGGGCTAGAATAAAAAATACAGATTATAACAAGTGTTAGTGAGCCTTGGAGATATCAAAGCTTCCACATATACTGCTGGTAGAATTGTAAGATGGAGCATTCACTTTGGAAAATAGTCTGGCAGTTTCTCCAAAGGCTAAACATAAAGTTACCATATGATCCGGCAATTTTATTCCTAGTTACATAGTCAAGAGAAATGAGAAATTGTGTCTACATAAAAAGTTGCATATAAATGTTCATGAAAGTATCTTTTATAATAGCCCCAAAGTTGAAACAACCCAAGTGTCCATCAATAACGAATGGATAAATAAAATGTAGTATACCCATACAGTGGAATATTATTTGGTAGGTAAAAAGAAATGGAATACTGATACATGCTACAACATGGATGAACCTGGAAAATATTAATGTTAAGTGAACAGAGGACCACATATTTTATGATTCGAATCTAATCTAATCTAATCAAAACTAGGCAAATTTGTAGAGACAGAAAGTTGATTAGTGGTTGTCTAGGGATGGGGGAGAAGTTTTAGAGGTGACTGTCAAACAGTATGAAGATGGGGGAAGAGTTAAGATAGCAGAGTAGTAGGGGGACCCTATGCTTGCAATCATCCCTTGAACATAACTAGATAAACAGCCAAGTCATTCTAAATACCCAATAAATAGATCTGAGGATTGAGAGAACAAATTGTACAACTAGGCAGAGAAACGAGGCCACATTGTGAAAGGTAGGAGGTGCAGAGACATGATTTGGGGGAGAAAAGAATCCCTGATGCTGTGGAGGCAAGGGAGCCCTGATCAGGGAGAGAGGAGTGGGAGAGAGAGAGTGTGTGTGGGAGCAAGCAATGTGCAGAGCATTGCACAAGAAAAATACTTTCCTAAAGAGGGCGCCATTGAGCTGATTTGTTTATTAAAATAGGAGCAGAGGCACCTGCTGAGGGCAGCTACACACCAGCTTTTTGCTACACTTTACACAAATTACAGGCCCTTGTGCATTCATGTGACCGCCCTTCTTGGCACCAGCCACAGCGTATTGAGACCTTCCCCTAGAGGATCAGCACAGGTCCATGCTGCAGTGGATCCCTAAAATTGGGAGTTTTGAAACCCAGCCAGAGCACCCTTGGGTGGGCAGAGCACCCAGACACACACAGAGTGAATGCAGGGACCTGAGGGATGCCTGAGACCCATGAGGGGAGATTATTTGCTCTTCTTTGAGGCCATCCTGAACAGTGGCAGGTGTGAACTCCCCTCTCTGGGAATGGGAGGGCAGGAGGATGCCATTTCCCTCCCCCACCCATCAGCATGGATGGACTTCACTGAGCAGCACAGTGCCCACAGTGGAGGCTTGAGTCACTTACACAAAGCCCCACCCCCTTGCACTCTGCAGGTACTTTTTAACTAGGGCAAGTGTGCCTGAGAGTCAGAGCAGCAGTGGGTCCCTCCCCCAGAAGACTGGCACAAACCCCTGCATGCACCAAGTCTACTGACCATAGAGTGCTGCAAAGCTTCAGCTCTGGGGAAAATAGAATCTAGCTTCTTTTAACAAACAGGTCAAAACACACTTAGTTAAAACTCATCACACAACTGGACAAGGTCTAAAAACTCCTCACAGAAGGCAAGGAGAAACTGCAAAGGTCTAACCTGAGGGAAAGAATAGTCAAAACACAATAGCAAGTACACACAGCACACACCAGGAACACTTCCTGAAGCATCAGGCCCTGGATAGTATATGACCTCTTCTTAATATAGGCATTAGTTCTCAGAAGCAGGAAACATCACAGGCTTTCCTAACACAGAGAAGACAGAGACTAGACAAAATGCTAAGATGGAGGAATTCACCCCAAAGGAAAGAACAAGAACAGGTCACAGCCAAGGATCTAATCAAAACAGATGTAGGTAATATGCCTGAGCCAAGATTCAAAACAACAATCGTAAGGATACTAGCTGGGCTTGAGAAAAGCATTGAAGACACCAGAGAGTCCCATACTGCAGAGATAAAAGACCTAAAAACTAGGCAGGATGAAATTAAAAATGCTATAACTGTGATGCAAAACTGACTGGATATAATGATCACAAGGATGGAAGAAGTAGAGGAATGTATACATGATATAGAAGATAAAATGAGGGAAAAGAATGAAGCTGAAAAGAAAGAAAAATACTGGATCATGAATGTAGACTTAGGGACTCAGTGACTCGATAAAGTGTAATAACATTTGTATCATAGGAGTTCCGTGATATGCCGAGAGAGAAAAAGGAGCAGAAGGTTTATTTGAGCAAATTATAGCTGAAAACTTCCTTAATCTGAGGAAGGAAATAGACATCCAAATCCAGGAGGCACAAAGAACTCCCATAAAAATCAACAAAAGCAGGCCAACACCAAGCCATATCTTAGTAAAATTTGCAAAATACAGAGATAAGGAAAGAGTCCTGAAAGCAGCAATGGAAAAGAAATCCTTAACCTACAAGGGAGACAAAGTTATCAACAGATCTGTCCATGGAAACTTGGCAAGCCAGAGGAGAGCGGCATGATATATTCAACATACTGAGTGGGAAAAATGTGTAGGCAAAGCTGTCATTTAGAACAGAGGGAGAGATAAAGAGTTTCCCAGAGAAACAGAAACTAAAGGAATTTGTGACCACTAAACAAGTCATGAAAGAAATATTAAAGAAGACTCTTTGAGTGGGAAAGAAAGACCAAAAGCAACAAAGACCAGAAAGGAACAGAAAAAATCTCCAGAAGCAATGACTTTAAGGTAATAAAATGGCACAAAATTTATATCTACCAATAATCACTCTGAATGAAAATGGACTAAATGCTCTTATCAAAAGACATAGGGTATCAGAATGGGTAAAAACCAAGACCTATCTATATGCTACTGACAAGAGACTCATTTCAGACCTAAGGACACCTACAGATTGAAAGTGAGGGGATGGAGGACCATTCATGCTAATGGACATCAAAAGAAAGCCAGAGTAGCCATACTTCTATCAGATAAACTAGATTTTAAACCAAAGACTGTAGCAAGAAATGAAGAAGGGCACTACATCATAATAAAGGGTTCTGTACATCAAGAAGATCTAACAATTGTAAATTTTATTCCTCCAACTTGAAAGCACCTAAATATATAATTCAATTAATAAAATCATGAAGAAATATAAATTGATAACACTACAATTATATATATATAATGGAATATTAGTCAGCCACCAAAAAGAATATCTTGACCTTTGCCATGATGTGGATGGAGCTGCAGTGTATTCTGCTAGGTGAAATAAGTCAGTTAGACAAAGACAAATACAGTATGATTTCCCTCATGTGGAATTTAAGAAACAAAAGAGATAAACATAGAGGAAGGGGAAAAAAAAGAGAGGGAGGCAAACCATAAAACACTCTTAAATACAGAGAACAAACTGATGGTTACTGGAGGGGAGGTGGGTGGGGGATGGGCTAAGTAGGTGATGGGTATTAAGGAGGGCACTTGTAATGAGTACTGCATATTGTTATATGTAAGTAATGAATCACTAAATTTTCCTGAAACAATATTACACTATATGTTAACTAGAATAAATAAAAACTTGAACAAATAAAAAGCCAAATACAAAGGCATGGGATTTCTTTTGGGGGTAATAAATATATTCTAAAATTGATTGTGGTGAATGTTACATAACTCTGTGAATATACAAAAGGCTGTTGAATTGTATACTTTAATGTTTAAAAACATTATAGTATAAATGTTTAAAAACATTGTATACTTGTATGTTTAAAAATTTTTTTATGTTTATTTATTTTTGATAGAGAGGGACAGAGCACAAGTGGGGGAGGGGCAGAGATAGAGGGAGACACAGAATCCGAAGCAGGCTCCACGCTCCGAGCTTTCAGCACAGAGCCTGATATGGGGCTCAGACTCGTAAACCGTGAGATCATGATCTGAGCTGAAGTCAGATGCTTAACCAACTGAGCCACCCAGGTGCCCCTGAATTGTATGTTAATTATATCTCACCAAAGCTATAACAAAAAAAGTTGAGGGAAACCTATGGAGAACTGGAATGACTATGTGATTTCTGTCTTCTCTAATGTGATTATCTACTTCTTATGAAATGATATAAATTGAATTCTGAAAGATAAGCAGGAATTAACCAAATGAAGATTGGGTGGAAGAGCATTCTAGGCAGTTGGAACCACCTGTGTAAAGGCTTTCAGGTGCGAACTGCTTTGGTGCTTTTAAGGAAGGGCGAGCAGGTCAGAGCCTGGTGAGCAAGAGAGATGTCATATATTTCAGATTTGATGGGCAGAAAGAGCAAAAATCCCTCAAGAGTTTTAGGTCATATTAAAGACTTTTTAGTTTACAGAAGAAATGGTAATCATTGAAAGTTTGAAAGTGGAATGCTGTCATGATATTTGCAATGAAAAAATATTGTTTTGTTTGATGAGCTGATAATGGTTCAAAGGGCAGCTTAAGTGGCTGTGCAAAGATGAGTATGGAGCAATTGTAGTGGTCCAGACAAGATACAATGATGACTGGTAGTATCTTGGTAATGATAGCAAGACGATTTGAGATTTATTTTGAGGATATATTTTGATTTCACTAAGACTTGATGATACATTAGACACAGGCGATGATGTAGGTATCAAGGGTGAGTCCCAGATTTATGATTTGAAGAGTCAGTACCATTAACTGTGTTGGGGAATAAAGGAGAATAAGCAGATTTGGAATGCTACAAATAGTATTCTCAATGTCTGCCGGTGGATCATTATAAATCTTACTCAGTGGGAAGAATTGCTTCTTTCTTGGAACTCACGATAAAAACAGACCTTCTTGACATTTCATAAATAACACAGATAAACGGTACACTAGCTGCAGATGTTCAGAATGAGTCTATTGAACTACGTCACATACTATATCATATAGACTAAAGTAATTACACTTGGTTATGTTTGTTTTTATGTCTTTTTCTTTTGTTGGGCTGAGCTCCTTGATGACTGTGTCTCTTTCTTACTCATATTTTGAGATCCTAATGCATAGTGTGGATTTTGGTAATAAATACTGACAAACTGAATGAGTGAATGATGAGGGGAGAGGACACATAGCAAAGTGTTAAAACTAACATATTGAGCTGGAAAAAAAGGAGAGAGAGGATAAATTGTGACAATAATGACTCAAAGATGCAGGGAAGAGTTGAAATTAAAAGCACAGACTGAAAGAATGATGAATAAAAGAAGGGATAACTTTTTTTGACAGGGGGAGATAGAAAGTAGGAGTGAAGACTGCTTCAGATGCAAAGATGAGGCAAGGACATGGATGTCATTGGAGCTGAGTAATTATGTAAAGGGAAGGCTAATAGGTTGAATATTAAAGTTGTTCAAGAGGACAATAGGAATTTTAGAGAGAGAATAATTGAGAGAATACAAATTATCAATGAATGGAAGGGTTAATGGGCTTCCCAGGTCTCATAGAATGAAAGGCCCTTTATGATAGATACTACCTGGCTTTCAGGTCTATGTTTCACTTGTTTCAGTTTCCTAAATATTTCATATTCTCTTCTGTTTCAGGCGCTTGTACATGTTATTCCCTCCGTCTGGAATTTCCTTCTTCATCTAGCTTTTTTTTTTTTTTTAAGAGAATTCTTATTTATTCTTCAGGATCCACCTCACATCTCATATTCATTTGGAAATGTGTCTGATTTCCAAGCATAGTTCTATTCCCCTTTGTGAGATCTCACACACCTGACTTTATCTCTATCACAGCACTTATCAAATTCTATTGCATTGTCTGTGTACACATGTTTTCTTTGGAAACTATAAGTTCTTTGATGGCATGACCTCTGCCTTGCCCATCTCTCTGCTCTTGGCACCTTATTTCATACAAGGCATCCAGGAGTACTCACTGAGTGTATGCTCAATGAATGAATTATAGAAATCTTCTCTTTTGAATAGTAAATATTCATAGGACATTTCCAAACTTAGCCAAGATGAGGATTAATTCTGTTCCTTGAGCATCTCCTTAAACTGTCATTTGGGTCCAAGACCCTTATGATATGACCCTATCATTTGGGTACAATCATTATGATAAAAGTGATTTTCATATTTCAGGAGAAAGAGAGGATATAGTAAAGAACAAGAAATTTTCATGTAAAAGAACCAAGAGCTGCATATAGATTGATCTGGTTAAATTATTTCAAGAGGAGAAAAACACACACAAATATACCATCAGGCTTTTCCTACATGCAGAATAATTGGTATGTGGGAGGATACCAGAAAAGAACATTCATCTTCAGAATTTCATGTGCTCTTAAGATTGTGTATGACTTTGAAGGACAAAGTGGTATGATTTTGAACTACACTCTGCTTCATAGAAATAGCTTTGCTGCACAGAAATCCTGTAATGGGATTTTACTAGTGTCTCCAAAAGATTAATAAATGTATTAAAAAATCATGTGTGGCTGTAAGGAAATTGGTAATGTCTAACTGTGGGAGGCAGCATGAATAGCGGAGAGATCTCCCAGCTTAGCTTCTAACTAGATTTGTAATCTTAGACAAAACTCTGAGCCTCAGTTTCACTCTCTACATGTAATAAAGGATTTGGAGTAGTTGTCCTCTAAGAGACCCTATCCAGTAGAAACATTCAGTGACTATTCATTGGCTATTTGATGTGTGTGTGTGTGTGTGTGTGTGTGTGTGTGTGTGCGTGTGTGTCTGCGTGTTTCTGTAAGAGAAAACAATGATCTCTGTAAGGCTCAAAGGGTTAAGTTTTTGTAAAAATAGAGGAATCATAATTTATTAATTCAAAAGTCAGGTATTTAAATTCGCAATAATGTGAACATGAGGCAGTCCTCAGAAGAATATGTACTTACATGAGTTTCTAAACATGAAGAGGAATAAAACTGAATAGAGGGCACTGGGGTTAGACAGATGTGGTTTGAATCTTGGTTCTGCCACTTATTGTAACATTTTGGGAAAATTATTTAGCCTCTTTAAATTAATTCTTCATCTGTAAATAATAGTTTCTGCCTTTGTAGGGACTCAAAAGGATTAAATGTTACATAATGTTTTAAAATATTTAGCACACACAAAAATATTTAGCACAATGTTTAGCCTATTGTAAGTCCTAAATAATAATAATAATAATAATAATAATAATAATAAAATACTTGAAGTTGACTTTGGTCTTACATATGTAAAATGTGGTATTAACTGGTTTGTGTTGCCAAAATTTGGGCCAGGAGGGAGTCTTAGAGGCATATGAAGAAAGAGCAGCTAGGGAGTGAGTACTGATCTTCTCTGAGACTAAAAGAAATTCAAGTTTTTCACTTTTTTAGATGAGGAAATAATCTCTGAGGTTGGTTTTGACATACCCAAAGTTATACAGGTAAACTTCCAGCAAAAATGCAATAGAAAAGAAAACCACAGGAGGATGTTGTATGAGGCCACTAATGTTATGTTTAATGATATCACAATATATATAAGAAGCTTTCTGTATGGCTGAATCATACACCTGAGTAAGAGTGGGTGTGAGCTTTGGACCTGAGCTGATTTCTATATATGCTCAGTGGGGGAATCTTTAGTTCAGGAACAGCAGCTGCTGGACTGTGTTCTGGACTGTGTTATTTTTAGAAGTGGGATCCTGGAAGATCCCACTGACTTGAAACTTTAGGACTGCAGCTACATGAGATAAATATTCTTGACCTAGATGAGCATCAGAATTGCTTGGGAGAAAAAATTTAAATATCCAGATAACTTGGTCTCATTACCAGAACTTCTAATATTTAGATCCAGAGAGGGAGGTGTCTTTATATTTATCTCATATTCCAAATAATTTCACACACACACACAGAGATAGATAGATAATAAAATTTAGATAACAGAAACACTATGCTGCTACAGAAATTTTTTATAATGAGAATTTGCACTTATAATGTATCCCATTGTTGATATTTGGTCTATGAGGGTAAAGTATCCTAAATCTCTACTTATGAAAAATCTCCTCTGGTGATACTGATGCCCATCAGGATTGAGAACTCCTGATATAGGGAATAAGTCTTAGGATTCAGTGATTATTTGTAAGTTCATTGATTATTATAAATTATTTATAATCACTGTATTGTTGGTATTTAAAATTTATTTTCCCCAGTTGGATAAGGGATTTAAACAAAATACAAAGAATATATTCTAATGTCTTAAGGGATTCTTATATGGTGTAAAATTCCCCAACTCAGAGAACAAAATATCCTTTACATTTGATAATTGTCAGTGAGTGACTGGCCAAGGGAAGTGATGTGGCATAAAGAAAGAGCATTAAGCTTGGAGTCTGGTGGCCAGGAGCCCTGGGATCTGGTTCCAACCTTGTTTCTTAACAAGCTTTGTGAACTTTGTAAGTGATTTTACCTCCTATAAATTGAGGGGGACTCAAACTATATTATTTCTAAGAGGCAGTGTGTCTCAATTCCATGGTTTATCTAATAATACATTTGGTAGTTACACTTGAAAACTAAGTTCTCAATTTTGCATTTCAGAATCAACCTCTTGAATACTTGAGAGCAAAAGCAGATGATCACACTGATCCAGGGTGTGGTGTGGTAAGGCAGCACGTCAAGACAATAAGCATGCTAATTGTGTGATTCTCAGGATTGACCATGCTTGTGGGTATCCAGGATAAGTTCGATCAGCTGTGAATCTATGTGTTGGTAATTTTTGGGGGTAATGTCAGAGGGTACTAGAGATAGTGGTAGAGTTGAAAAATAGGTGTGATAGGAAATATGGTGGTAAGAGATGTGTAATGGAGTACAGTTTTTGGTCAGAAAATGGAATAATGGAATCTAATTTCAGAGGTGGAAAAATTCTTTGTGCTGACCAGGAACATCTGGTGTTGGCTGTGGGTTTGGGTTCTGTTGTGGAGGTGAGGTGAAGGTCACTAGTACTGAGGAAGTGAACGAATTGTGTGACCACATCCTATGTAGGTTGTCCATATCCATATTGGGATCTACCGGATTGGTGGTAGTGTTAAGAGTGAGAGGAAAACTAATAAGATGTCAAAATTATTGGTGAAGGTGAGACCAGGATCAGAAGGTTGGTGAATAGCTAGCACAACAGTGTTTATGAGGGGAAAAATAGATGATTTGAGGGACTTTTGCAATGAGTGGAAGAGGAAATTTCTGGAAGTAACAGTTTATTTAAGAGTGATACTTATATCATTTTCTCCCTTGGTGGAAGTGTGGGAGAAATAGCAGCTCCTATTTGAGAGCCCACATTACACTGTGATGCTGTTTTACCTAGAGATTATCATTGTCACCTGCCATGGCAGAAAGAAATGGCACCTAAAACATTCAAATAACTTGGTGACCCTACTTTTAAGACTTTTTTCCCCATCTAATTTCCCCAACATTTGACTTTCTTTGGGGATTAACTATCCTCCCCAGTCCTCAAACTTTTATTGAAGAGTAGTAGATATGTGGTTCTTCAGCCTTAATAGAAGCCGATTTCCTTGAATGGAAAATTTAGCAAATCATTGCAGTAATGCATATTGATTTCTCCTGCTCCAGCAGCCGGATCAATGTGAGGAGTAAATGTCATTATTTTCTGTGCTGTCTACAATCCTGGATGTATTCACAGAGAGGCCAATGGTAAAGGCTCTGAAGTTTTACTTAGAATAGTTGTGAAATAGTCTGTTGCACTTCTGGAAAACTCAGGGAAGAAATTAAGTTATACCTGTTTGTGGCCAAGGCATTGCCAGAGATCAGAAGTCTGGGATTTTTGATTCTGCTCTGGAATCCAGAAACGGTGGCTTTCAGTTCTTGCATCTTCGTGCTATACGACTGTGGAACGAACTCTTGGACCTCAAGATCACGTCGAACTGCTTATCTGTGAATATACAGAATAAATACCTATACTGTTTCTGAAATATAACCATTTATCTTGATTTAGATAGAAGTAAATATAAAAAAACTGCACAGTTTTGTAGCAAATAATGTACTATAAAAACAAAAAAAAATTTTAGAACTTAGTTTAATGTCATTATTTTACAACTGAGTAAACAGAGTCCAGAGAAGTAAAGAGATTTTCCCTAAGTTACCATCCAGTTAGAGGAGTATTGAGCTTAGGACCCTGGTATACCACTCTTCTTTGGTTGCTTAATGATGCTTAGTGTGAGAATATGTATGTATGTGGAAATAGTGTGTAGTTTGAAGACCAAACAGTACTTTGTCCCATGTTGGTATTTGAACTGTTTTGAATTTTAGATAATATTTAAAGAAAAATAAAAAATGTTCAAAAGACACTGAATTTTTCTGGGAAGGCTTCAAGCCAATTTTGGTAAGACTCTGAGAGTGGTCTTGGTATGTGCAGAGAATGGGGTTGGTGTGGGGTCCAGGACAAGTTGAGTGTTGGTAAGTTAACCAGGAGAACCTGGTCTGGGAGGCAAAACAAATATAGCCATTTAAGGCCCAGGAAATGTTTGAAGATGACACCTAGATAAATGCTAAATTGATGGAATGGATCCACTCTGTTGAAGGAAATAGGGTTGGGGCTTCCAGGCAAAGTGTCTTGGTTTTCCTTGACATGATGATGGTGTAATGTTACAAAATTTCCAAATAGTCTTTAAAACTATCAGATGGTGCCTGCCTCCTTGCTTGCTTGCTTTTTTTCCTTCCTTCCTTCCTTCCTTCCTTCCTTCCTTCCTTCCTTCCTTCCTTCCTTCCTTTCTTCCTTCTTTCCTTCCTTTTTTTTCCTTTACAGGAAATTTCTGGGGAGTTTTGGGAGATAGTAGTAGAGTGGTTAGAGTTAAATTTCTTAGTGTTTTCAAACAGTATCATTGAGATGCTATTTATTTTGCCTAGAGATCCAGAAGAAAGGTGTCTGTCCAATTTCTTTTTCTCAGAGAAAAGGTTATTGTCCATAACTATATACATTTTAACATATTGGAGATATTTATTTACAGTGGGGAAATAATTTTTTAAGGATATTTTGTTTCTTAGTGCCAAAGTTAGTTGAAAAAGAGAAAAATTCATTTGATCAGGAGAACATATTGGTCATACACTGTGGAACAAATAAGCCTATTTTGACTGATTTTTTTTCTTGGTGAGTCGACTGATTTTTGGGCAAAATTGAATGGCTACTTTAGCATGATTCACTCACAGCCATAGGATAGCTTTCTCAACACAAACTGAATTACAGTAAATTCTTTTTTTTTAATTTAGCAACTATTAAATTTTTTAAAAGTTATTTATTTAAAGAGAGAGAGAGAGAGGGAGAGAGAGAGAATTCCAAGCTGGCTCCATCCACACTTTCAACATGGAGCCAGATGTGGGGCTTGAATTCATGAACCGTGAGTTCATGACCTGAGCCAAAGTCAAGAGTCAGACGCTTAACCAACTGAGCCACCTAGGCATCCCAATAAATTCTTACTTTATTTGGAATTGTTAAAGTATAGCATATTCTGAGAGTTATCACTGACATTATATACAGATAAGCTCTTTTGGAAGAAAAATCAGACATTGAAATTAATCCAACACAAATCCCATGTTGCAAGTAACATAACTTTTATAGGTTCAAGTACTGAGCCAATCAATTGAAGTTCTTAGAAGCATTCACCAGAAGCTGGCTATGGCTGACTAAGCAGAAAAGGAGTTTGTTGTCAAGGTGAATAAGTCAGACAGAGAAAGACAAATACCATATGATTTCACTTACACGAGGAATCTATAAGACAAAATAAATGAACAAACAAACAAACAAACAGCAGGATCAGACCTATAAATACAGAGAATAAACTGATGGTTGCCAGAGGGGAAGAAGGAGGGGGATTGGCAAGATGGGTGAAGGGGAGTGGGAGATATAGAACAAATAAGTCATGGGAATAAGAGTTTCAGAGGGAATGTAGTCAATGGTATTGTGATAGTGTTGCATGGTAGCTACACTTGTGGTGAGCATCGCATAACATATAGAATTGTTGAATCACTATGTTGTACACTTGAAACTACTGTAACATTGTGTGTCAACTATACTTAAATTCAAAAAAAAAAAAAGAAAAAAATGTGTTAAGAGGTTATTGGGAAGCTCGTACAATAATTGGCCTCACTGAGGTTAACTTCTCAGGAACCATGTCCAAAACCATACCTCAGTAGCACCACTGACGTTCTTCCCAGCTCCAATGACACGCATGTACTAGTAACTTGGCCTTGCAATTGTTCCCAACCCCAAATCTGGGCACCTTTTCTGTCTCTGCAGAAACAAAATATGAATCACTTCTGAATCTTAGCCTCACATGGAGTCCAGAGCATGTGTCCTTGTGTTATCTTCTAAGGGGTATGGGGTAGTGATTTTTCTAGGTTCTACCTTGATACGAGATATAACTTAGAAACATAGCAAGGTGTTCAAAATGTGCTAGGTCTCTAGAAGGCATTAAAAATACCTACTACCCTGTGTATTTTTTGGGAGACAATGTAACTTCATTAGGCCTCAGTTTTTCCATCTGTAGAATGGAGTTAGTTATTGTTCTTCATTTCCTTTCAAAAATCCGGTATATAAGCAAATAATGTCCAAATAAATATCCAGGTACTTTTTTGTACTTCTGGGAATTCATGATTAGCCATGACAGGTTTGACTTTCATATTGCCTCCCAAGATTTCTGGAAGGTAATAATGACATTGCTGTGGAAATTTATAAACTTATCTGGTGCTCTATTTATGACTACATTTCCCACTATAAAGGTCTGCCCTACCAGAACAAAGAATAGGTAGGTCATTGCAAAATGGGTTGTCTTCCTCAATTGAGGGTTCCGTAGATATACGTCCTACTTCTTGAGTATTGGGAAATGAAAGTTATGGCTCAGCACATTACAGAGCTATTTACAATAGCTTCTCCCACAGTGACTTACTATAATTTTGGTCCTCAGTGTGGGGAAATGTAATCAGCAAGCCTTCCACTGTTTCATAACTTGATTGAGCATTTATTAATTTGCTAGAAACTGTGCTAAGTGCTTCCCATATATTATCTTATTCAATTCTTACTATAATTCTGTGGTGCATACATCTTATCATCCCTGTCTTACAGATCAGGAAACTGAGTCTCAGAGAAAGAGGTTATTATTGCAAAGCCACAGGGATGTAAATGACAGATCCAGGGCTTGACTTGAAGTCTATATGATGCTATAATTAAGTGCTCTTAACTACTCTTTACAGTGTACTGTGAAGCCGTTAGAACTCTGTTCACAAAAAGGTCTGGTCAACCCTGAAGTGTAGAGCATCACCGAAGCCCTCCAAATGATGTTTGGTTCAAGTGAAATCATAACTCCAGTCTGTCTAGCATCTGTAATTTTATTCTAAAGGTCATCTTTACTTCTCATTTGACCTTTCCATGTGACTTGATTCAGACTTAGATGTGTTCTCCTTTCCCCAAACTTTTTTGTTTGTTTTTAAAAATTTTTTTAGTTTGTTTTTCTAATCCAGTTTGGTTCTTGTCTTGGATAAAGATATATTTTTCTCACACTTTATTAATTCCTGACTATGAATATCTTGGGACTTCTCTTCTGGGTCCTCCTCAGGGTTGGTGCCAATATATGATGATTCCTAGACCCTTAAAAACTGGGCAAGTGAATGCAGAACCTTTTTCAGTCATGAGAAACGCTGTCTACTCATCAGTTTCAATGACACCATCCTGTCCCTTTCTTTCACCTCTATTTCTGCATTCCCCAAAGCACAATTGATACCCTTTGATTCTATTTTTTTCTATTCTATCATCTTTGGAGAGAAATTTTATGCATCCAAAAGCTTCAATGATCTCCAATGCTAAGGACTTCCTTTTTTCAACGTTTATTTTTTATTTATTTTTGCGACAGAGAGAGACAGAGCATGAACGGGGGAGGGGCAGAGAGAGAGGGAGACGCAGAATCGGAAACAGGCTCCAGGCTCTGAGCCATCAGCCCAGAGCCTGACGCAGGGCTCGAACTCCCGGACCGCGAGATCATGACCTGGCTGAAGTCGGACGCTTAACCGACTGCGCCACCCAGCCGCCCCAAGGACTTCCAAACCAAGACTTTTGACTCCAACCTCTTTCTCAACCTCTATTTATATATCTCTAGTTGCTATTGGATATCTGTCTGAAGACAGCTGTCACTCACAGCATGACTAAAATAAAACACTTAATCTTTTCTTTATTTTCTGCCTCATTCCTCCCTTTAAATTTATTCCCAACTACTTTTATCCAATATTAGAACCACTATTGTACCTTTTGGTATCCCAGAAACAGATATTTTGAATTTGGATAGTTCAGTATTTTTCATAGAAGGATCATAAACTCTTATCTAATAAGATCTAATCCCATCCCCTTCTCTGAACTTCAGTAAACCAGGGGTTCACAATAAAAAGTGAAGTTTATCTCAAAACAAATGAATATCATTGGGGAAAAAAGAGAGTAAAACCAAGAAGCAGACTCTTCATTATAGAGAACAAACTGATGGTTGGTTACCACAGGGGAGGTGAATGGTGGGGGGATGGGTTAAGTAGGTGTTGGAGATTAAGGAGTACACTTGTGATGAGCACTGGGTGTTGTATGGAAGTGCTGAATCACTAAATTCTCCACCTGAAACTAATATTACACTTCATGTTAACCAACTGGAACTTAAATAAAAACTTGGAAGAAAAAAAAAGTGGAGTTTGTCTTGGACACTGAGAAGTAGGTAAAATCAGAAGGATCAAACCAAAGAAACACATTAGAGTGGAAAAAAACATAACTGGAAAGTTAGAAGATTGTTATTTTTTAAAATGTGCTGCTGATATGAGTTCTTTGAATGGCCAGTGGATTTTGTTCACCCTTATTATCTCATGTGATTAAAGAAGCAACCTCTTCTGTTTCCCTGATTCCATTTCTCTCATTCTAACACATCTTTCATTTTTTTTAAGTTTATTTATTTATTTTGAGACAGAGAGAGCAAGTGAGCAGGGGAGGGGCAGAGAGAGAGGGAGATAGAGAGTCCCAAGCAGGTTCTGTGATGTCAGTGTAGAGCCTGATGCAGGGCTCAAGCCCACGACCTGTGAGATCATGACCTGAGCTGAAACCAAGAGTCAGACGCTTAACCGACTGAGCCACCCACACACCCCTCTGACACATCTTTCATCCCAACAGTAAATAGGATATATTTTTGGGGGGAGGATGGCAATGGGGGTATATCAACCTGTAAGCTATAAAAGCTACTGTATTGACTGTTAAGTTTTAAATGGATTTGTCATCTACCTTGGCAGATTCAAAAGCATATTTTATGACTTGCTTTAAAATAAAGTTCAATTTAAGTCTTCCGTTATATCCCAAGAGACTTGTCTTTTTGAATTATTTAGGTCTTGCTAACAACCCCATGACATATTATCCCTTAGCTGTGATGGATTGAGATAGGATAGATCTGCTTTTAGTGCCAAAGAATCCTCAAGACACCACTTCAAATCTAGTTCACAAATTATTGTCTCCTCTTTGAGTCCATCACATTATTAATTACAGTCAGGAATAATTTAAGTGTCTATTCTGAAATCATGAGTTGTTTCCTTAGTGTTGAGAAGTTATGACACGTTATCAAATAATGACATCATGTGATATAGGGATATAATGCCCAAGATAATAGAAATATTTGGGGACACATTTGCGATGTTTAGACCTGGCTAAATCTCTTAAGATTCCAGCAAAGTGTGGAAAAGGAGGTCTTTTGTCATCATTTTAAGTAAAAACTACTGCGGGGTGCCAAAAATTTATGTGTAACATAAATGTCTCCTGATCTTCTCATGTGATGACAAAATGGGCTCAGATTTATATTTATATTATATATGCATAATATATATTATATAATGTCTAATATAACTAATAATTATAATTATGTATAATTATTTATATTAATTTATATTAATATTTATATTAATTCTGCATTTATATTAATTATTAAATCAAAATGACTTTTGAAACTCCTGACATTAACTTAACCCCATGAAGTATTCCCCCAGACATATTTGTGAATCCTTAAAGTGTGTCCTGCAAGTGCGTAAAGACTAGTTCATCAAATGCAGTGACTACCATTATTTTTTTTTTAGTTTTTTCTTTTTATTGTGGTAAAAACCACATAACATAAAATTCAACATCATAACCATATCTTTTCATCATAATCATTTTTAGGTATAAAGTTCAGTAATGTTACGCATAGTCACAAAAGTGTTCCAATCTTCACCAGCACTTGTTACTTTTGCATTGCTTTCCTCTTTCTCTTTCTTTCTTTCTTTCTTTCTTTCTTTCTTTCTTTCTTTCTTTCTTTCTTTCTTCTCTCTCTTTCTTTTTTCTTTCTTAATGTTAACTTATTTTTTGAGAAAGAGAGAGAGAGAGAGAGAGAGAGAGAAAGGGGCAGAGAGAAAGGAAGACACAGCAGGCTCCAGGCCCTGAGATGTCAGTACATCGTCCGATGTGGGGCTCAAACTCATGAACCACAAGATCATGACCTGAGCCAAAGTTGGCGCTCAACCTACTGAATCTCCTAGTAGCCGCCTTTTCCTTCCTCCCTCCCTCCCTCCCTTCCTCCCTCCCTCCCTCCCTCCCTCCCTTCCTTCCTTCCTTCCTCCCTCCCTCCCTCCCTCCCTCCCTCCCTCCCTTCCTTCCTTCCTTCCTTCCTTCCTTCCTTCCTTCCTTCCTTCCTTCCTTCCTTCCCTCTTTCTTTCTTTTGATAATAGCTATCCTGACATGACAGGTGTGAGATGATATCTCACTCACTGGGGTTTTGATTTGCATTTCTCTAATGATTTGTGATGTTGAACATCTTTCATACTCTCTTTGGCTATTTGTATATTATCTTTGAAGAAATATCTAAGCCCTTTGCCTATTTTTATTATTTGATTTTTTGTTGTTGAATTTTAAGAATTCTTCATATATTCTAAATATTAGCCCTTTATCAAATATATGATCTACAAGTATTTTCTCTCACTTCCTGTTTACTTTTCACTCTGTTGATATGTCCTTTGGTACACAAAGTTTTAAAGTTTGATATAGTCACATTTGAGTATTGTTGCTTTTGTTGCCTATGCTTCTGGTGTCATGTACAAGAAATCATTCCCAAGTCCACTGTCATGGAAATTTTTGTATGTTTTCTTCTAGAAGTTTTACAGTTTCAGGTCTTGCATTTTAGGTCTTCAAACCATTTGAATTAACTTTGGTATTGGTGTAAGATAAGCTTCCAGTTTCATTTTTTTGATATGTGGATATCCAGTTTTCCCAATGCCATCTGGCGAAAGACTGTCCTTTCTCTATTTTATGGTCTTGCTATCCTCATCACACATCATTTGACCATATATACAAGGGTTTATTTTGGGGTTTTCTATTCTGTTTCACTGGCTTATTTGTTGGTCTTATGGCACTATCATATTCTTTTGATTACTGTACCTTTGTAATATATTTTGAAATTGGGAAGTGTGAACCTCTGACTTTGTTCTTTTTAAAAACTGTTTTGATCTTTTTAAAACTGAAATTCTGTATGAATTTAATTTTTTTATTTCTGCAAAAAAATGCCATAGGATTTTGACATGGATTGCACTGAATCTGTAGCCTGCTTTGGGTAGTATGGACATCTTAACAATATTATGCCCCCTATCCATGAACTTAGGATATCTTTCTATTTATTCATGCCTTCTTTAATTTTTTCAACAATGTTTTATAGTGGTCTGTCTTTTGTTTCCTTGGTTAGGTTATTCCAAAGTATTTTGTTTTAATTTTTTATGTCTTATAATTGGAATTGTTTTGACCACTAGTATTTACTCCAATGCTCTCTACTGACCACAAATACGAAGCTGCTGGAGGAAGATTTGCCACTCTATGCTGCAAATGCCCATTGAGGACATGCCATTGTCCATTCCAAAGGTGTTGTTTACTTATGTCCCTCAAAATACCAGTGATAAGGGCACTAGAATGCTGCCAGATTCTCTGCAGAAGTAAAGTGAATAATTACCTCCCCAGACTATTCCCTAAACCTCCAGACTGTTCTGTTTATGCCTCATCTCTCAAAGTCCATTTAATTTGTTCATCCACCTTTGACCACAGTCTTATGGAGACTTGCATCAGTTTTAGGACTTCACCCTTTGAGCATAACCTCAAATCTAATATATGGGCTTCAATCCGGTTAGTCAGAAATTACCATCTGTAACTATCTCTATTCATATATATATATCATCTCTCTCTCATCTGTGAAGTTTCAGTCTAACCTGAATGGACAAGGTGATATTGAGTGATAGAGAAGGAACCCAAGAAAGCTGGAAAAACCTATATACTCCAGAGAAATCCTTGAATCAATTCAACATATCCTCAGAGATAGCTTAAGCTTCTTGCCCCTGGATAATTTCCAATGCCTAGTGTTAGGGATGTTTCTTTGCAGATTTCAATAATTTCTTGGGCAATAAGAGAGTCTGGTATAGGTTGAAATGATCATGCAAGTGTCCTGAGTGGCTTCCTTTTCTGGAAAGATGAAATCCTACAAGGACGATGGCCCAAGGAAGTCCTCATTGGGAAAAATATGGCCACTACATTGAAAGAAGATATAGGATCAAAAGGATTAAGATTCCCTCTTCTCTCATGTCCTAGGCTTTCCTAGTATTCACCACGTGGATAGGTGGTTTGCTGGGAAAATGTGTAGACTGGAACCAAGGGATGCTGGTCTCTAGACATGTTGCCTGAGTAGGCAATAGGAAGCCCAGCAGGGTGGGAAAGTGTGTGTCTGAAGTTAATGCAGGGAGAGAGGACTTGATTTTGCTGACTTATACCACTCCATAGTCCTTCCTCATATGACACACACACATGACACACACATTAAGGGAATAATTCAGATTTTTTTTTGGTGTGGATGAATATGTGTAATTTTATTGACAAATGTCAAGATATGCATCTTTGCCCTTTATGTAGGTGTAAGACTACATTTTTTAGTTTGGCTCTGGTTTATAATGTATCTAACTATGATTTGGATGTCTAGATGAGAAATGTCTGAAACATACATTTTTTTTTCTCCCAGAAAAGCTTATCAAGACTAGTTCCACAGAATTGAATTGAGAAAGAAGGGTAATACATTAATTTCAGCAGAAAATTGACTCAGCTGAAAAAGCATGATATATTGACATCTTAGGTCATAAACATGATGGGTATTGGGAAGAGAGATTTAATTCTTCCTAAATTAAAAAAAAAGTCATTGTGGATATTGGTTTGGTACATGTGATTCATTTCCCCTATCATACCTCAAGCACAATTGATTTTGGGGAAAAGGTGAAGCAACTATGAATATACAAGTATTTACTTTCTGGAAATAAAGTCACCAAACTTTATTGCCATTCAGAGGCAAAGATTGTTCAGACATCCTAGCAGTGAACCAATAGAAAATAAATGATTTCTCATGAAAAATGCATTCTGAGAGGGTGTTTGGCCTGCTCTCCTTATACACCATGGATTGGGTGTACCTCAATTATTCTGGATGATTTCACTAGCAGTGGTTACAGCACCCAACTACATCATTTGAGGGGCAGAGCAGCCAAAGACTCAGTTTAAGATTAAGAGACTTGGAAAGTTCAAAGTCAGCATCATGCTCCAGCTTTAGACATGGCAGTTCACTGTTGTGAAGGAACTTAATTCAAGGAAAATTTGTTGAGTTCCTAATGTATGCTACATACTATGACAGGCACTGGGGAAATGAAAATGAATGAGGCATTATTCTTGCCCTTGAGAAATGTCAAGTGCTGGTAGAGGAGACAAATACACAAAGTAATGATAACAATAACAGTGTTAATTATGATGATGGCTAATTCTTATATAATGCATACCACATGCCCAGTACCATTTAAAGAAATTTATATATGTTACCCAATTAAATCAATAAACTAAAATTAAGTGAGATAAGTGAGACATATATAATAATAGGGAAACATATAAAGTACTGTGGGAACAGAAGTGAAGGATCAATGAATTCTATGAGGATCAAAAGATGAAAGAAAGCTATAGAGAGGAGATAATATTTGAGCTCAGCCTTGATGAGTTAATGGGAGTTCACCTAGTTGATAGAAGGTAGAGTGGAAGTGAGGGTTTTCTAAACAGAATAAAGAGCTTAAACAAAGTCATGAAAGTATGGTGGGTTCAGGACACAGTGTAAATGACCTCCACTATTTTAAATGACTGTCAGGAAACTTAGAGGAAAGTACTATGAGTGGCTTATGACAGTAGGACTAGGAATGGGTTGGGAGAATAAGGGAGGGAAGAATGTATTTAATCCCACAACTCAGTAATATAATGAACTGGGTAAATTCTGGGATTCTGAACAACATATCAGAAAGTTAGTTCTCCTTCTCCAACATTAGCCATGGAATAAATAGGTTTTTGTCAGAGAGGGGCTCCCATTTTAATGCTTCTTTTCTCCTTCCCTCAATCAATGGGTGATATTTACTCTTTGCAAGAATCAAGTTCTCTTGTAAATCTATTTCCAGAGTTTTACATGCCTGCTTTCTTCAGGTGGATATAGGCAGAAAGACCAAGGTCTTAGAACAGTCTCCCATTTGCATTATATTTGCCTGTCTGAATCAGACCACAGAATCCTAATATATGAAGCCCATAATTCTTTCTAACAATAATAGATCATTGGACAGAATATCAAATGGTAGGACTTTCCTCTGTGACATTAGCTTCAAACAGTATGTGTCATAGCCTCAGTTTCTCTTAACTGACTTGCAGATGGTTATCCTAACTTATTTGTAGTTCCAGACATTACTATCTCTTGGGGATAATGAGTTATTCAAATTTTCAGACCTGTAAAAAGCACTTTAAGTAATATGTCTTTAAAGAAAAAATGTTTTTGGTAATTTAGGTGAAATTTTTTAAATCCTATATTCCAATTCTGATGAAAAGCATCAAGAAGATCTGAATAATTGGGAAAACAGAATATTCCTCATTGAATGTCTTAACATTGTAAATTTGTCATTTTCCACAAATAAGTGTAAAACTAAATTCAAATGTATCTTAAAATTTTAGCAGAACTTTGGAGAACACAGTACACAGAACATTTACTTTTGAAACTTGTATACCAGTGATCTTGTACACAGACAATCCTAAAAATTCCACCAAAAAACTGTTAGACCTAATAAATAAATTCAGTAAAGTTTAAGGGTGCAAAAGTAAACAAACAACAAGCAGTTGAAGTTCTGTACACTAACAATGAAATCTCTGAAAGAGAAATAAAGAAAACAATCCCATTTATAAAGGCATCCAAACAATATAATTCAGCTAGGGAGATGAAAGATTTATACACCAAAAACTATAAGACACTGTTGAAATAAATTTGGTTCATGTAGAAGTAAAGAAACAAAACAAGCAAACAAAGAAAAAAGCGGTAAACAAACAAACAAACAAACAAAACCCCGGACTCTTAAATATAGAGAACAACGTTGAACAACAGTGGTGAGAGTAGACATTCCTGTCGTGTTCCTGACCTTAGGGGAAAAGCTCTCAGTTTTTCCCCATTGAGGATATTAGCTGTGGGTCTTTTGTATATGGCCTTTATAATGTTGAGGTAGGTCCCTTCTATCCCTACTTTCTTGACAGCTGTTATCAAGAAAGGATGCTTTTATTTTGTCAGATGCCTCTTCTGCATCGATTGAGAGGATCATGTGGTTCTTATCCTTTCTTTTATTAATGTGATGTATCACGTTGATTGATTTGTGAATATTGAACCACCTCTGCAGCCCAGGAATAAATCCCAATTGATCATATCAAATAATTCTTTTAATGTATTTTTGGATTTGATTTGCTAGTATCTTGTTGAGAAGTTTTACATCCATGTTTATCAGGGAAATTGGTCTGTAATTCTCCTTTTTAGTGGGGTCTTTGTCTGGTTTTAGAATCAAGGTAATACTAGCCTTATAGAATGGGTTTGGAAGTTTTCCTTCCATTTATATTTTTTGAAACAGCTTAACAAGAAAGAGTATTAACTCTTCTTTAGATGTTTGGTAGGATTTCCTTGGGAAACCATCTGACCCTGGACTCTTGTTGGAAGATTTTTGATTACTGATTCAATTTCTTTCCTGGTTATGGGTTTGTACAAATTTTCTATTTCTTCCTTTTTCAGTTTTTCTAGTTTATATGTTTTGAGTAATTTATCCATTTATTCCAGATTGCCCAATTTGTTGCCATATAGTTGCTCATAATACTGTCTTTTTATTGTTTTTGATCAATTTGGCTAGGGGTTTATCAATTTTGTTAATTATTTCAAAGAATCAGCTCCTAGTTTCTTTAATCTGTTCTTCCGGTTTGTTTTGTTTTGTTTTGTTTTGTTTTGTTTTGTTTTTTTTGTTTTTAGTTTCAACAGCATTGATTTCTGCTCTAATCTTATTATTTCTCTTCTTCTGCTGGTTTTGGGCTTTATTTTCTGTTCTTTTTCCAGCTCCTTTAGGTATAAGCTTAGGTTGTGTATTTGAGACATTTTTCCTTCTTTAGGAAGGCTTGGGTTGTTATATACTTCCCTCTTACAACTGCTTTTGCTGCATCTCAAAGGTTTTGGACTGTCATGTTTTCATTTTCACTGGGTCCCATGTATTTTTTAATTTCCTCTTTAATTTCTTGGTTAACCCATTCATTCTTTAATAGGATGTTCTTTCACCTCCAAGTATTTGTGTTTTCAATTTTTTTCTTGTGGTTGATTTTGAGTTTCATAGTGTTGTCTGAGAATATGGATAGTATGATCTAGATCTTTTTTTACTTATTGAGGGCTGATTTGTGACCCACTGTGTGATCTATTCTAGGTAATGTTCCATGTGCACTTGAGAAGAATGTGTATTATACTGCTTTAGGATTAAATGTTCTGAATATATCTGTTAAGTTTATCTGGTCCAGTGGGTCATTCAAAGCCATTGTGTCCTTGTTGATTTTCTGATTAGAAGATCTGTCCATTGCTTTAAGTGGGGTGTTAAAGTCCCCTACTATTCTTGTATTATTATCAACGAGTTTCTTTATGTTTGTGATTAATTGATTTATATATTTGAGCACGTTTGAGTTGGGGGCATAAATATTTACAATTGTTAGATCTTCTTGGTGGATAGACCCCTTAATTATGATATAAAGCCCTTCTTCATCTCTTGTTGCACTCTCACCACTGTTGTTCAACATAGTCCTAGAATTCTTAGTCTCAGCAATCAGACAACAAGAAGAAATAAAAGGCATACAAATTGGCAAGGAAGAAGCCAAACTTTCTCTCTTTGCAGATAACGTGATACTCTACGTGGAAAACCCCAAAGACTCCACCCCAAAACTGCTGGAATTGATACATGAATTAGCCAAGTGGTAGGGTATAAAATCAATGTACAGAAATCTATTGCATTTCTATACACCAATAACAAAAAAATGGAGAGATCAAGGAATTTATCCCATTTACAATTACACCAAAACCCATAAGATACATTGTAATAAACTTAACCAATGAAGTAAAAGATCTGTACCCTGAAAACCGTAGAAAGCCCATGAAAGAAATTTAAGAAGAAACAAAGAGATGGAAAAACATTCCATGTTCATTGATTGGAAGAACAAATATTGTTAAAATGTTGATGCTACCCACAATGATCTATACATTCAATACAATCCCTATCAAAATAACACCAGCATTCTTCACAGAGCTATAAGAAACAATTCTAAAATTTGTATGGAACAAAAAAAGACCAATAATACCCAAAGTAATGTTGAAAAAGAAAACAAAAGCTGGAGGCATCACAATTATGGACTTTAAGCTCTACTACAAAGCTATAATCATCAACACAGTATGGTACTGGGACAAAAACAGACACATAGGTCAATGGAACAGATTAGAGAACCCAGAAATGGACCCACAGATGTTAGGCCAACTCACTTACTTCTTAATGATTGAAGATATTTGCAAATAACATATTGAATAAAGTGTTAGTATCCAAATCTATAAAGAATTTATCAAACTCAACACCCAAAAAACAAATAATCCAGTGAAACAATGGGCAAAAGACATGAACAGACACTTTTCCAAAGAAGACATCCAGATGGATAACAGACACATGAAAAGAAAGATACTCAACATCACTTATAGTCAGGGAAACACAAATCAAAGCCACAATGAGACACTACCTCACATCTGTCAAAATGGATTAAATGAACAACTTAGGGAACAACAGGTGTTGGCGAGGATGCAGTGGTGGTGGGAGTTCAAACTGGTGCAGACACTCTGGAGAACAGTGTGAAATTTCCTCAAAAAATTAATAATCAGCTACCCTATAACCCAGAAATTGCACTACTAGGTATTTATCCAAAGGATACAAAAATGCTGACTCAAGAGACACATTCTCCCCAATGTTTTTAGCAGTGCTGTCAATAATAGGCAAATAATGGAAGAGCCCAAATGTGCATTGACTGATGAATGGATAAAGAATATGTGTACATATATACAATGGAATATTGGTGATTGAAAAGAATGAAAGCTTGCCATTTTTAACAATGTGGATGAACTAGAATATATTATGTTAAGCAAAATAAGTCAGAGAAAGTCAAATATGTGATTTTACTCGTATGTGGAATTTAAGAGACGAAACAGATGAACATAGGGGAAGGGAAGGACAAATAAGATAAAAACAGGGAGACAAACCATAAGAGACCCTAAATACAGAGAACAAACTGAGGGTTGCTGGTGGGTAGGTGGGTTGGGGGATGGGCTAAAGGGGTGATGAGCATAAGGAGGGCACTTGTTGGGATGAGCACAAGGTGTTATATGTAAGTGATGAATCATTAAATTCTACTCCTGAAACCATTATTCCACTATATGTTAACTAACTTGGATTTAAATAAAAATAAAAATAAAATAAATATAGAGAACAAGCTGGTAGTTGGCAAAGGGGAGATAGATATGGGGATGGGTGAAATAGGTGAAAGAGATAAAGAAGACACTTATTGTGATGAACACTGACTAATGTATGGAACTGTTGAAATATTATATTGTACTTCTGAAACCAATACAGCACTATGCACTGTATGTTAATTATATTTGAAAGAAAAAAGAAACCGCTAGAAAAAGTAAAAACAGAAATGCCATATGATCCAATTATTTCACTATTGGATGTTTATCCAAGGAAAATGAAGACACTGATTTGAAAAGATACACCCACTCTTATGTTTATTGCATCATTATTTACAATACTGAAGATGTGGAAGCACCCTAAGTGCCCATTGATAGACGAATGGATAACAAAGATGTGGTGTATATATAGTGGAATATTACTTGGCCATAAAAAAGAATGATATCTTGTCATCAACATGGGTGAGTATAGAGGGTATTATGCTAAATGAAATAGTTAGATAAAGACAAATGCCATATGATTTCACCTATATATAGAATCTAAAAAACAAAACAAATGAGCAAATAAAACAAACTTCTCTGTTACATACAGAGAAGTAACTGGTGATTGCCAGCAGGGAGGTGGGTGGGGTAGATGGTGAAATAGATGAAGGGTATTAAGAGGTACAGACTTCCACTTATAAAATAAGAGAGCTATGGAGATGAAAAGTATAGCATTGGCAATATACTAAATAAGATGGTAGGTAATAATGTGGTATCATGACAAATGGTGACTATTTTTATCCTGGTAAGCAATGAGCAATGTATACAATTGTCAAATTACTATGCTGTATACCTGAGATTAGAATAACATTTTATGTCAAATATACTTCAATAACAAATAAAAATATCCTCTTTGTAGTGTTGTTTTCGTCAGTGGGAACTGAGGGTACCTGAGGTCTTCATTAATGGGGAACTGGGTAAGTAAAATGCAATGGATGTATACCTTGGAAAACAACACATCAGTCAAAAGTAATAAAATATATGTTCATATACTAATATGATCACATCTTAAGAATAGTATAACATTGAATGAAAATAGGATAAGATCTCTAAACACATTACTATTTATTTACATTAATTATATATATATTTAATGTAAATATATACATATATGTATATATATGTGTGTGTATAAATATATACGTGTGTGTGTGTATATATATCAAATTATATATATATCTATATATCTCATAACAATATATGGAAAGAAAACATTATATGAAAGACATATATACTTCCAAAGGACATCAAACTTACTAGAGTATATACTAGTGGTTCTCAATCAGGGATGATTTTGTCTCCCAAGGGACATTAGGCAAATATGATGACATTTTTGGTTATCACCATTGTGGGGGTGTGTATTAGTTTCCTAGGGTTGACGTAAGCAAATTACCAAAGTGGATGGCTTAAAATAAAATCTATTCTTTCTCAGTTCTGGAGCTTAGAAGTTGGATATCAAGGTTTCAGCAGGGCTATGCTGTCTCTCCCATATTCTGGAGGTTGCTGGGAATTCATGGCACTCCTTGACTTGAAGCTGCATAATTCCAGTCTCTGCCTCCCTAGTCACATGGCTATATTGACTCCATATGTCTTTCACAAGGTTTTTCTTCTTTGTGTGTGTCTTTCTGCGTCTCCTCCTCTTTTTATAAGGATGCCAGTCATTTGAATTGAGGGCCCACCTTACCTCAGTATAATTTCATCTTTACTTACATTTACTTACATCTTGGGACTTGAATATACCTTTCCTGGGAGAAGGACACAATTCAACCCGCAATGGATTGATTGCTACTGGTATTTAGTAGATAAAGGACAAAGATGCTGCTAAACATCCTACAACGCACAGGACAACTCCCACACGAAGAATTATCTGATCAAAAATATCAGTGGTACCACAGTTGAAAATCTCAGGTATACACTTATGGGTGCTAGAGGGAGTGGGAGTAGGAACTGGAGATAAAAGGGAAAAATGAAACAGAGGGCTTGACAAGAACATTACTGTTAGAATGCCATGAATTAAAGAATATTATGAACTCAAGTCATTGTTCTTAAAGTCCCCCCCCCAAAAAAAATCCCAAATTCTGACCACATAAAGTGATTTATTATTTTTTTTCCCTCTTTTAGTTTTCTACGTTGGACCTTTTTCAGATCCATATGTCTCTTGTAGGATGTAGAAATGCACACAGTATTTCTCTTCTCTGTCTTTACGGAGGTATAGTTGACAAAAATTGTATATATTTAGGGTGCACAACCTGTTGATTTGAAATAGATATACATTATGAAATGACTACCGTGATAAAGATTATTAATGTATTCATCACCTTACATGGTTAACTTTTATTTTTGTGGTGAGAGCACTTAAGATCTATTCTCCTAGCAAATTTCAAGTATGTAGTATTGTTAACTATTGTCACCATTCTCTACCTTAGATCCTCAGAACTTATTCATATTTTAACTGATAGTTCACACACTTGAACCAATGTTTCTCCATTTCCTTCCCACTGTCCCACCCCCCAGTCCCTGGCAACCACAATTCTACTCTCTGGTTCTATGAGCTCAACTTTTTTAGATTTGAAATATAAGTGAGATCATACAGTATTTGTCTCTCTGTTTGGCTTATTTCACTTTGCATAATGTTCTCCAGGTTCATTTTTATTGTTACAAATGGTAGTGTTTCCTTTTAAAAATTTTTAAAAATGTTTTTATTTATTTTTGAGAGAGAGAGAGAGACAGAGCACAAGTGGGGAGGGACAGAGAGAGAGGGAGACAAAGAATCAGAATCAGGCTCCAGGCTCTGAGCTGTCAGCACAGAGCCCAAAGCAGGGCTCAAACTCATGAAGTGTGAGATCATGACCTGAGCCGGAAGTCGATGCTTAACTGACTGAGCCACCCAGGTGCCCCCCCTCTTTAAAATTGAAGTGTAGTTGATACATGTCACATTAGTTTCAGGTGTACAGCATAGTGATTTGAAAAATCTATGTGTTATGCTATGCTCGCCACAAGTGTAGCTACTATTTGTCACTATACAATGCTATTACACTATCATTGACCATATTCCCATATTCCCCATATGCTGCACCTTTCATCCCATGACTTATTTATTCCATAACTGGAAGCCTGTGTCTCTCACTCCCTTTCACCTATTTTGCCCATTCCCCCCCCCCCCCCCCCGCCCTACAACCATCAGTTTGTCCTCTGGATTTATAGGTCTGTTTCTGCTTTTTTGTTTTTTTGTTTTGTTTTTTAGATTCTACATATAAGTGAAATCATATCATATTGGCTTTTCTCTGTCTGATTTATTCCACTTAGCATAATATCTCTGAGTCCACCCATGTTGTCCTAAATGGCAAGATCTCATCCTTTTTTACTGCTGAGTAATATTCCTGTGTGCATGTGTGTGTACCACATTTTATTTATACATTCATCCTTCAATGAACTCTTTGGTTACTTCCATATCTTGGCTATTGTAAATGCTGCAATAAATGTAGAGGTGCATATATCTTTTCAAATCACTGATTTCATTTTCTTTGGTAAATACCTAGTAGTGGAATTACTAGGTCATATGGTGTTTGTATTTTTAGTTTTTTTGAGGAATCCCCATGCTGTTTTCCAAGGAGGCTGTACCAATTTACATCTCTACCAATAATAGGGAATGAGAGTTCCCTTTTCTCCACATTGTCACCAACACTTATTATGTCTTTCTATTTTAACCATTCTGGAAGGTTTTTAACCGGATTATTTGTTTGTTTGTTTGTTTGTTTGTTTTTTATATTGAGTTGTGTAAGTTCCTTATATATTTTAGATACTAACCTTTTATTGGATATGTCATTTGCAAGTACCTTCTCTTATTCAGTAGGTTTCCTTTTATTTTTTTTGATTGTTTTATTTGCTTTGTATTTTGATGTAGTCCCAATAGCTTATTTTTGCTTTTATTCCCTTGCCTCTGAAGACTTATCCAGAAAAATGTTGCTATGGCTGATGTCAGAGAAATACTGCCTGTGCTATCTTCTAGGAGTTTTATGGTTTTAGGTCTCACACTTAGGTCTTTAATCCAACTTGAAATTATTGTTGTGTATGGTGTAAGAAGGTGATCCAGTTTCATTCTTTTGTGTGTAGCTGTTAGTTTTCTCAACACCATTTGTTGAGGAGACTGTCTTTTTGCCATTACATCTTCTTCCCTCCTTTGTCAAAGATTGCTTGACCATATAATTGGGGGTTTGTTTCTTGGTTTTCTATTCTGTTCCATTAACCTATTTTCATTCCAGTATCATACTGTTTTGATTACTACAGCTTTGTAGTATAACTTGAAGTCTGGAATTGTGATTCTTAGTGGTTTACTTTACTTTTTCAAGACTGCTTTGGATATTCAGGATCTTTGTGGTTCCATACAAATTTTAGGGTGTTTGTTCCAGTTCTGTGAAAAATGCTGTTGGTATTTTCGTAGGGATCACATTAAATCTATAGATTGTTTTGGGTAGTATGAACATGTTAACAATATTTGTTCTTCCAATTGATTAGCATGCAATGCCTTTCCATTTCTTTGTGTCTTCAATTTCTTTCATCAGTGTTTGATAGTTTCAGGGTACAGGTCATTCCATCTCTTAAGTTTATTACTAGCTACTTTATTACTATTGGTGCAATTGTAAATGGGATTATTTTCTTAATATCTCTTTCTGTTGCTTTGCTATTAGTATACAGAAATGAAACAGATTTCTGTATATCAATTTTATATTCTTCAACTTTACAGAATTCATTTATTAGTTCTAGAAGTTTTTTTGGCAGTCTTTAGGGTGTTTGGTATATGGTATCATGTTACCTGAAAATAGTGATAGTTTTACCCCTTCATTACCAATTTGGATACCTTTTATTCCTTTTTGTTTTCTGATTTCTGTGGCTAGGACTTCTAGTAGTATGTTGAATAAAAGTAGTGAGACTGGACATTCTTGTCTTGTTCCTAACTTTAGGGGAAAAGCTTTCAGTTTTTCTCTAGCGAGTATGGTATTTGCTGTGGGTTTTTCATATAAGGCCTTTACTATATTTTGGTATATTTCCTCTAAATCCACTTTGTTGAGAGCTTTTTTTTTTGAGAGTTTTTATTATGAATGTATGTTGACTTTTGTCAGATGCTTTTTCTGCATCTATTGATATGATTATATACTTTTTACCATTCATTTTGTTGATCTGGTATATCATGTTGATTGATTTGGAAATATTGATGCATCCTTGCATCATTGGAATAAGGATTTCCTTCTGTTTTTAAGACTGAATAATATTTTATTGTGTGTTTGCATATATGTACACACACACAGGACATTTTCTTTAACCATTCATATTTCAACAGACAAGGTTGAAATATATATAGGTTGTTTCTATATCTTCCGTACTGTGAGTAATGATGTATAGAACATGGGAAAGCAGATATATCTTTGATACAGTGATTTTATTTATTTTGGATATATACTCATATGTGAGATTGTTGATCATATGGTAGTTCTATTTTTAATTTTTTAAGGAACATCCATACTGTTTTCAATAGTTGCTGTACCAATTTACATTCTCACCAACAGTGCATAGGGATTCCTTTGCTCTACATTCCTGTTATCTTTTGCCTTTTTGATAATATCCATTTTAACAAGTATGAAGTAAAATCTCATTGTGGTTTGATTTACATTTCCCTAATAATTAGTGATATTGAGCACCTTTTCATATAACTCATTGACTATTGTCAATATAACTATAATAACTATATATCTTCAGGAAAGTGTCTACTCAAGTTCTTTGTCTATTTTTAATTGAGTTATTTATTAATAGCTATTGAGTTGTATGAGTTCCTTACATATTTTGGTTATTAACCCCTTATCAGACAAATGGTTTTCAAATAATTTCTCCCATTCTATTTGTTGCCTTTTCATTTTGTTTTTTCCTTTGTCATATGGAGATTTTTAGTTAATATAATTGCATTTGTTTATTTTTTTTGTTCTGTGTGTCCTTGATGTCTTGTCCAAAGTATCAATGTCAAGGCCACATCAAGAAGCTTTGCCTTATTTTCTTCCAGGAGTTTTATGGTGCTAAGTCATACATTTAAGTCATACATTAAGTTTAATTTAAGGGTCCAATTTCATTACTTTCTTTGCCTGTGGATATGCAGTTTTCCCAGAACCATTTATTAAAGATACTATCCTTTCTCCATTGGCACACAGTATTCTTGATTCAGATGGTAAATTTTTATATAAGGGTAGTAAAATATTTTCTGTATTGTTTTCAAGATTTTTTTCAAACATTTTCTTGGTCTCTTTGTCATGAGAAGTATAATGAGCTGCTCTCTTAGTAATATTTTAGTTTGTAATTATTCTTGGGTTCTTTCCTATCTAACCACAACTTGGATTTCAACATCTTATAGGCATATATGAATTCATTTACTTAAACAATTGTCTTTAATCCTGATCCACATTGCATTTCACTTGAAAATTTTCATCTCACTTGCATGATTTATTCCTATTGGCTTGGCATTTCACTACGTGGAAGAACTAAGATCTGCAAATTTGGCTGTACTATTGTGAATTGCCTTTCTAGATCTCTTATAATAATGCTAAATAAGAAAGGTCTATGTAGAATGTCATTATTAATTTTTTCTCAAGAGAAGCACCTATTTATTTATTTTTAAGATATCTTGCTGTAATATAGTTTTGAGTCCACCAAAAATTATTCTTCTCTCTATCCTGCCTATACCCACGGTATATCTTTTTGTTGTTTTAAATAGTCTTTGCCACGGAACTTTTTAAGATATGTCTTTAAAACTAAATAAGTTAAAACTGTTGCTTCATTTGGTGTCTGGGTATATATTATTCATTTGAAGAACCCTGGTATATGAGTTTTTAAAATAACCGTGTTAGTTCTCACATACTCTGTTACCATATAGGTTTTTTTTGTTCAATAAGGTAACACTTTATTTTATTTACCATCAATCTAAATTTCCAATTTAATTTGCTTGTAAAAATGGTATGCTTTAAGATCCATAGTCATTTTCTGAAATTTCCATATTGCCAAGTTGATATTTAGCTAGTGTATGTATATATTGTCATGAGCAGTGTCTAGTCTAACTGGCTAGTGCTAAGCCTTACTGGTTGCTAAGTATTTCAAATATCATCTAGACAAATACAGATATACCTTAGGTGTGTGAGTGAGAGAAACCAGCAGCAAAAGGCAAAACCAATAGCAAAAACTCAATAGTATTGAGCATTTAATGAGTGTTATGTGCCAAGCAAGATACTGTGTGCTTTAACACATATTATCTCTTTGAGTCTTGAAAATAACACTTTATTATACCCATTTTATAGAATGATGAAATCAAGGAAGAGGTGAGACTTACACAATGTCACATAGCTAGTTAGTGGTGGAGGCTAGATTTGAATCCAGTCTATTTGGCTCCCAAGTCTGTGCTCCTAAACTATATGCTCTCCTACCATTTATCAAGCTAAGTTTCTGATAAAGAAATAAAGACATAAAGAGCTGGGAAGCAAAAATTCCATGACTTTTTTGGAGAGATCAGAACAGGAAAATTAATTCATCTTTGGCTGGGTGATGAGTCATATTCTAATTTTTTTCAGAAGGCAAAATAAAGGGAGAAGAGCTCTAACCTTACTCTCTTTTTCAATCTATTTTCCACTGCCCAGGATACAGACTGATGTTCCAGCCAAATGGATATTTTACATTCCCTATCCACATTCTGTGATTTTCCTCTTATGTCTGCTGCTCATGCCTCTGTCTAGAATGCTCTTCTTGGTTTACAGAAGTCCCTAATCCATCCTTTTATGTCCAGGTCAAGAGTCACTTCCTCTGTGAGAATTTTTACATTGCCCAGCTAGAAGTAGCCTTACTTTCTTTAATTGCAGCAGAATTTTATTAGTGTCCTCTAAACACACATCATGTTTTCCTCAGATCACTGATAATATATGCTTAGCTCACGGTCAATCGGGTTGAAGGAACACTACCTGTGTTCAAGTCCCAAGCCTGCTACTTGCTACTATGTAAAGTTCTAAAAGTTACTTAGCTTTCTGTGCCTCAGCCTGCTTATCTTTAAAATTGGTACGTATCTCACATGCTTCCTGGGAGAATTAAGTAAGTTTAACATCTTGGTATTTAAAGTTCTTAGAATATTGCCTGGCAAACAATAAGTGCCATTTAAGTGTTTTCTGTAATTGCCATCACTGTTATTATTATCACTGTTATTATTATAATATAAAATTTTCAGTTCCTTTAGGGAAAGGTCCAAGACTCATTTATCTTTATATCATTTAATTTGCTTAAGAAAATGCTTGGCATATAGGAGGCATTCAGTAAAGTTTTGGTGACTGAATGAAGAGGAACACAGACGCAGTAGAACATTTTGCTTAAAAATATGGACTTTTGAACTGGCTTTGAGTTCTGGTGTTATCTTTACCTTGCTTTGTTGCTTTGGGCTACTTAATGCCTCTGACATCAGCTTCTTTATTTATAAAATGAGGAGAATAATGGCATCTGACAGCGTTGTTATGAAGATTGCATGAGATAATATATGTGAAGTACTTGCTCAGTAAATTGGTATAGTGGGCATTTAGTTCAGTTAGCTATTGTTTTTTACAAAGTTGAAATCTAGCATTTTACTAGGTGAAATCTAGCATTTAAGGGCAAGTGAATGCATTTACATTGGCCATCTTGGAAGCACTAAATTTGAGCTTATAAAGAAGTAAGGGCAAGTCTGCAGCCTCAAATGCTGGAAGCTGATGAAAAGCAAGAAGCAAAATCTTTGACCCAAAGTCAAGAATCAGAATGACTTGGAAGGCTTGAGTTTCTTAATTTCTAAATATTATATTTAGAGGAGTGAAGTGGTCTGTGTGCTGTGTCTTACCTTTTGTTTTGCTGTCATCTGTTTTCATTTGTTCTGAAATTTGCTACTTTAAAAATATTTCCAATAGAGTATGTGCTGAAACACAAGGTTGCACTTCACAGAGGTCTTGAGGAAGGAGCACCACCTTAGATCTGAGGGGAAGGGGAGTAATACCTCTTGTGTGCTTTTCAGACATCTTTTTATTTTATCCTAACAACTTTTTTTTAATGCGTTTTGCAGACAAGAGAAGTGAACCTGGCCAAGGTCATAGGGCCAGGAAGGGTAGGAAGGATTTGAACACAGTTCCTCTCATTTTCTCTGGTTTACCATATGTTTCCTGTGGAACCTGCTTCATATGACTTAGGCCTTCTTTTTATCTCTCTGCTGCCTCCATTTCTGTCTTTATTCTAAAGAATAACTTTAGGACCAGAATGGAAAACAAAACAAAACAAAACAATTTCCTAATTTTCATTTGGCCTCCTGCTGTGATAATGAGGTTGGGTGTTTCTTTCAAAGGCCCTCTTCAAAATGGGCAGAAAACATGAATAGACACTTCTCTAAAGAAGACATCCAGATGGCCAACAGGCACATGAAAAGATGTTCAGTGTCGCTCCTTATCAGGGAAATACAAATCAAAACCACACTCAGGTATCACCTCACGCCAGTCAGAGTGGCCAAAATGAACAAATCAGGAGACTATAGATGCTGGAGAGGATGTGGAGAAACGGGAACCCTCTTGCACTGTTGGTGGGAATGCAAACTGGTGCAGCCG
Source organism: Puma concolor (assembly GCF_028749965.1). Classification (NCBI taxonomy): domain Eukaryota; kingdom Metazoa; phylum Chordata; class Mammalia; order Carnivora; family Felidae; genus Puma; species Puma concolor. The sequence continues at coordinate 99,685,579 of NC_141672.1, read as the reverse complement.
CTCTGGAAAGCAGTGTGGAGGTTCCTCAGAAAATTAAAAATAGACCTACCCTATGACCCAGCAATAGCACTGCTAGGAATTTACCCAAGGGATACAGGAGTACTGATGCATAGGGGCACTTGTACCCCAATGTTCATAGCAGCACTCTCAACAATAGCCAAATTATGGAAAGAGCCTAAATGTCCATCAACTGATGAATGGATAAAGAAATTGTGGTTTATATACACAATGGAATACTACGTGGCAATGAGAAAAAATGAAATATGGCCTTTTGTAGCAACGTGGATGGAACTGGAGAGTGTGATGCTAAGTGAAATAAGCCATACAGAGAAAGACAGATACCATATGGTTTCACTCTTATGTGGATCCTGAGAAACTTAACAGGAACCCATGGGGGAGGGGGAGGAAAAAAGAAAAAAAAAAAGAGGTTAGAGTGGGAGAGAGCCAAAGCATAAGAGACTGTTAAAAACTGAGAACAAACTGAGGGTTGATGGGGGGTGGGAGGGAGGAGAGGGTGGGTGATGGGTATTGAGGAGGGCACCTTTTGGGATGAGCACTGGGTGTTGTATGGAAACCAGTTTGACAATAAATTTCATATGTTAAAAAAATAATAATAAAAAAATAAAAAATAAAAAAATAAAAAAATAAATAAAAAAAAGAAAAAAACAAAACAAAAAACAAAGGCCCTCTTCAAGTTCTCTGTCTGCTCTGACCTGCCTTGGTTTCTTCTGTTGACATGTGACAAATCTCTTGCCCTGGAATATTATAATGATTCTGTTGGAGGAATATCACATCCCATAAATAAATGATTCAAAAACAAACTGGGCTTATTACTGAAGGCTAAATAATCTGCAAGTTTCCAAATATTGGTGAGCAGACAGGTTGCATGGGAATCATGTAGGGAAAGTTCCTTAAATACAACATCTTACATCCCACTCCTGGAAGGATTAATTTAGGATGTCAATGGTGAGGCTAGAGAATCTGAATAAAAAAAATCTCCCCTGATGTTTCTGCCACACAACCAGGTATATGAATTCTGGTCTAGATAAAACTCATTGACCAGAATTGGGAAGAAACATATTTCCCCACCCTAGATGCAGAGGAAAGAGATCCTGTTCCTTCTTAGAACATATAGGAAGTTTCCTTACACCAGGAGCCAGAGCATAAGACCTGGAGCCAACAATGCCTGATACTGGCTAATGGAACAGCAGGAAGTATTGTGAAAGGCTCCCTGCATGACCTAGGATCTAAGTCACATAAAGAGGAATAAATCATGGCCCTGCTTTCAAAGAGTTTGCAGTCTCACTGTGGGAATATGCCCAGCCCATGTGATAAGACTGGTGATTTGTAAATCATATTAAGTACAACATTACAAGGTCCAGACAATAGGAGTGGGAGTTCAGAAGAGCAAAAATAATTAAGGTGATATACATGAAGCTCTATGACTGGAATGTTTAGCCTGGAAAAGTGACATTTGTCTGGCAGTAATGTAAAGAGGGATTTATCTTTGTTAATTGTGGACCCAGAAGGCTGAGATCTCTGGTCTCTAGGTGAAAGATTGAAGAAAACTTAGGTTGGCTTTGTAAAAGGGAAAGGTTTTGTTTTGTTTTTTTGTTTTTTTGTTTTTAAATATAAGTTATTGTCAAGTTACCTACCATACAGTGTATACAGTGTGCTATTGGCTTCAGAAGTAGATTCTTATGATTCATCGCTTACATACAACACCCAGTGCTCATCCCAACAAGAGCCCTCCTCAATGCCATAAAGGGAAAGGATTTCTAACCATTAGATATTCATTTGAAGGGAATGTAATAGAGGGGCTTCAAAGGACTGATAGAACTTACGTTAGGTACCAGTGCTGTGATGCCATGGTTTCAAGTAGGAAGTGATGAGAAAGTCAGAGAAAGAGAGGGGAATGAAAGGGAGAAAGTGATCAAGAGGCAGAGAGGGAGGTACAGAATATGTGAGGCAAAATGTGAGAAAGAAGAGGATTTGAGAAGGGGCACATTCAGAGAGAGCAAAGGGAACAAGTTTAAGGTGTTTGGGCAACATTGTAGTAGCCATTGGAATTTCAAATGGGGTTGGATCTTGTGTATCCAAAAGTGGGATCAGAGTTCAGAGGTGTGGGAGATGTTGTTACTTTGACAGAATTTCCTTGAGTGTCAGATTGTATGTCTCTGCTCAATCTTTCTTATAATGACTGTTGCTCTTTGTGTCAGGAAGGGACATGATTGCTGAATTTAAATTGGCTGTCATAAAAAAAATCCAGGAAGCACTTACCTAATGAAAGAGAAAATAAAGAGAAAGATATACAATGAACTTGCTTTTTCCTTGTCAAAGAGTAGCATTCTTAAGCAAAACCTGAGGGCATATAAATGTGGAATGTTATTTCTAATGACTAGACATTTATTTTAAACATTATTTTTCTCTTTTAGCAGGAATGGTGAAAAGGGTAAAATACATCCTTAAACTGTTGCAAAGTATTCGATTGTGAAAGAGCAGTGTGTAAGATGCTGGGAATTAAGTTCTCAGGGAATGGCTTTGGAGACTTTCTTCTTTAATTATAGATTAAAGCAGACCTTGGCAGTGTCCTTTTGGATCAATATGAAATACAGAGCATAAATCAATACTATTACACAGTATCGTGTAGAAATTCTTAAAAAGAAAATGAAAATTACAAATTGTCTTAAAGAAAAAATGATTTTTACTTGACAATAAATCCATTTTGACCAAATTAAAAGTTATGCTGTGTAGATGCCTCTGTGCTTAGATTTCCCATTTGTTTACCAGAATGGTCATTTTTCCTTTTGCTAAAATGGCCCAGGATTAGACATCAAAGTCCAAAACCAGTTATACCATTAATTAGTGGAAAAAATTTTAATTTCCTAGGTCCTAGTTCCTTACCTACAAGAGAGTTGGACTAGATTACCTTGAAGAGCCCCAGTTTCTCAACTGTTTTATGACCTTGTTATCAGAAGGATCTTTGAAATTTACTGATTCCAAAGAATTTGAGGAAATGCTAGCATATACGAAAGCATTGAGATTAGAGGAGGAAGGTTTGGTAATGAAGAGTAAAAGTGTCTATTTGCCTAGAACAGAGAGGAAAAGCTAGTATGAAAAGATTGGTAGAGATATTGAACCTTTTACTTATATTGAATTTAATTCTTGGCCAAAAGTTTCTGGTGCATTGTTGTATTTGAGGAGGAGTTTTCAATCTGAAAGGCAATTGGAAGCATTACAGGTTTTTGAGGAGGATGGTATGTTTGAAATGATGCTTGAGCAATTTGGTGATTTTTTTAAAAGTTTATTTATTCTTGTTTTTTTTTTTTTTTTTGAGAAAGAGATTGAGAGAGTGTGAGTAGGGGAGAGGCAGAGAGAGAGGGAGGGAGAGGATTCCAAGCAGGCTCCGTACTGTCAGCACAGAGCCTGATGTGGGCTGAAACACTTGAACTGTGAGATCATGACTACAGTCAAAATCAAGAGCTGGACTCTCAACTGACTGAACCACTCAGGAACCCCAAGATTTCTTGAAGTAATATTTATAAATCAGTTACAACAGTATGTGGCATATGCAAGTGTTTGTGAAATAAAACAAAATGGTTTATTTTGTAGGAAGAGGGGAAGGCTGGTTGGGAAACCACTACCAATATCATCTTTGTGCTGGGAGAGGAAACAAATGATACTTGTTTTCTGAACGTGCTATAACAACTTGATTTTCTCAGACTTTCCTTGCTTCCTTTCTCTCTCAGTTTTAATCAGGAGACCATAGGTTGTTTTTTTTCTTTCTAAGCATGGGCTCAACTAACTAGAGCTGATCCATATAATTATCTTTTCCATTTCTGAATTTCTTTTTCACAGATACATCTGTGAACAAAACTATTACAGAGAAGTGTATCAGACTCCAGAGATTGGGTAAACTTTTATTTTCAAATAAAGCAACTTACCTTGAATAGTTTCAGTGAAAAATACATATAGTTTGCAAAAAGTCTGGATAATAAAGACATTTAACTATTAGTTAAGAGCCCTTGTTTAACTCTTGCTTTTCCCTCACATAACTTGATGTGATATTAGGCAAATCATGTGATTTTTCTGAGCCTTCGTTGACTCATTTGTGAAATAAGAATTATAATACCTAGTCTCCTATCTCATGGAACTGTTATCAATGTCTAGAACAGTGCTTATCATAGGCATAATACTTGGTAACTATTTCTTCAATGAATAAATGGATTTAAATTAGAGAACATATATGGATATATATACCAACTTATACATAAAAGCTATTATTATTTTAATTGATTCCCTATAATGGAAATTCCTGAATCTTCTGTAGTAAAATGGTTTTCTAGGTTTCTACCATTTCATTCTACTCCCTGCCAGAAGTCCAACTTCAGGGGTGATATGAAATGTCAGCTTCTATGCAAAGTTGCCACCCGGCCTTAAGTAGGTGATAGTCATGACACACTTTTCTGGGAACAAGAGGAGATAATTTACTTTGGGAGAAATGACAGGACAAAGTTAATAAGAGGACTGTGAGGGTGAAATAGAGTTGTTTCCATTTGAATCTTGGCTCAACCATAGTTACTTGCTGTGGGACTTTAGCAATTCTTGAACTTGCATGCTTGAAGTTTTTCTTTTTTAAAAGAGGATAATAATAGTAATACCTACCTTAGTGTTTTTATGACATAAAATACTTAGCAAAATATATGACATCTAGTAAAGATTCAGTAAATGTTACAATATTTTTTGTTATTCAAAGGAGGGATGAGTAGTATTACAGACTGATGGTAATAGAATACAGGTATCTTAGTGCATAGGATTTGAAAGAAGTGGATGAGAAAGGGTTGGGCATGAACATCCAAGACAGAGACATTCTAAGTTTGGAGCACATATGTATCTCAGAAGATGCTTAAGTAGCAGGGGAAGAGTTTGGGCTAGGTAATCAAGATTCTATTTCTTTATCTTGGGTCTTATTACATTTAACATAGCTTTGGTATGGGAAGAACAAAGAAAATGATATTGGCTATGAAACTTTTGGATCCTTTGACATATTGGAATGGTTCAACAGTGAGATGATTATTAAAAGAAAGTCTGGTAAGAGTATAATTATTTTTATTATTAATTTTGTTCAGTTTGGAGAATGAATGAAACCTAAAGAATAGACATATGATATAATTTTAAAGCTCTCTGTGGGCTATGATTTCTAATCTTGACTCACCTTACCCTTATTCCTCAGGAATTAATTAAATCTCTCTATCTCATATATAATTAATGCAAGTAATCATTCAATTATTAGTAATTGGCCACATACTGTTTATCTAGGTATTTGGGATACATCTGTGAACAAAACTGCCAAAGATCTCATCCCTATTAAAATTAGCATTAAAGTTAAGTTTAAATTAACATTTTAAGTTCAGTGGGGAGGAGATGAGAAGACAGTCAATAAAGAATATCATAATAAAAAGTAAATTATATAATATGTTGCAAGGTGGTAAGTACTATTGAACAGAGAGACACCAGAGTTGAGAAAGGGGGATTGAAAATGTAGGGGACAGTTTGCAACTTTAAATAGGATGCTCAGAGAAGACTTCATTGAGACAGTGACATTTTAGAAAATACATGAGGTTGTTGAATTAGCTATTTGTATATATGAAAGAAAAACATTTTAGGTGAAGGGCATAGCCAATGCAAAGACCTTAGAGGTAATACATGCCTGGTATGTTTGAAGTAGAGTGAAGAGACCAGAGTAGCTAGAGCAAAGTCAGTGAAGAAGAGAATAAGGGGTCAAGTCAAACAGGTAAAGTGAGAATGTCTAGGTCATGGAGAACCTTGTAAGGATTATAAGGATTTTGGCTTTTAATCTAACTAAAATTAGGGGGAACATGATTTGATTTAGGTTTCTAAAGTTTCCCTCCAGCTGCTATGTTGTACATAGGTGGTCAGAAAGAAGAGCAGAGTGGGGATTCCACTGAGGTTTTATTGAATAGTCCAGGAAAGAAATGATGATGGTTTGAAGGGCATTTGCAGTGGAAATGGTGAGAAGTGTCATATTTTGGGTATATTTTAAAGGTAGAGTCAGTAGGACTTGCTGATGTATTAGATGTGGCATGTGAGAGAAAGTGAAGAGCCAAGAATGACTTCATGTTATTTAGCCTGAACAACTGAGACGGAAAAAGTTGAGGGCAAGGCAGGTTTTAACGGCCAAATAGCAGGAGCTCAGTTTTGGACATTCTGAGTTTGAGACGTCCATTAGATATTGTGGTGGGAAGAATTCTAAATATGTCCCCCTTCCCCAGATTTCCACTTTAATTTCTGGGACTATGAATATAATGAGATATCTTGCCTGTGAATATGATATGTTACATGGCAAGGGAATTTTGCAAATGTAATTAAGGTTGCTTATCAGTAAACCTTAAAACAGGGAGTTATCACATCAGCTCTTTAAAATCATAGTCTTTCTCTCACTAGTGACAGAATAAGGTAGCAGAAGGGAAAACCAGAAAGATTTAAAGTATGGGAAGATTTCTACATACTGCTGCTGGTGTGAAGATGGAGGGAGCTTTGTGACAAAGAATGTGGGTGCCCTGTAGAAGCTGAGAGTAGCCTTTAGCTAACAGCCAGCAATAAAAGGGAGATATCTATCCTACAGCTGTAAGGAACTGAATTCTGTCAACAACTTGAATAAGATGGAAGCCAACTTTTCCCTAGAACCTCCAGAGAAGAACTTATTCCAACCAACACTTTGATTTTGGCCTTGTCAAATCCCAAGCAGAGAACCAGTCCAGTCCACCCAGACTTCTGACCTGCAGAAACTGTGAGATAATAAATGACTGATGTTTTAAGTGACTATTCTTGGTAATTTGTTTTACAGAAATAGGAAAGTAAGGGAGATTTATGTGGAGATGTCAAGTAAGCAGTTGGATATATAAGACTGAAATTCAGGAAAAAAGATTTGGATTACAAATATCTGTTTGAATGTCTTTGGCATAAAAATAGTATTTAAAAACCTCCAAAGGAGTGAGAAAATATGGAGTAGAGACTTCAGAGTAGAGTGAGCCCAATATGTATTTAAAATTTTTAAAATTTTTATTATATTGTAGTAAGAACACTTAATATAAGATCTATTCTTTTAACAGGTTTTTAAGTGTGCAATACTATGTTGTTAACTATAGGCACAATGTTGTATGGCAGATCTCTAGAACTTACACATTTTGCATTACTAAAGCTCTAAACCCATTGATTAGGAACTCTCCATTGTCCCCTTTTCCCTCTGACCGCCTAGCAACCACCATTTTGCTTTCTGCTTCTATGAGTTTGACCATTTAAGATACCTCATATAATTGGAATCATACGGTATCTGTCTGCTGTGGCTGGCTTATTTCACCTGGCATAATATCTTTCAGGTTCACTCACATTGTTGCATGTTGCAAGTTTTCCTTTTTTTCAAAGGCTGAATAACATTTTATTGTATGCATATAATACATTTTTTTAATCCAATCATCCATTAATGAACATTTAGGTTGTTTCCACATTTTGACTATTATTAATAGTGCTACGATAAATATGAGCGTGCTAATATCTCTTTGAGATCATGATTTAAATTCTTCTGGATAAGTATCTAGAAATGGGATTACTGGATCATATGTTGTTCTATTTTTAATTTGGGGGGAACTTCCATTCCCATAGGGGATACATCAGTTTGCATTCCCACTAACAATGTACAAGATTTCCAATTTTCCCACATCCTTACCAACACGTCTTCTGTTTTTTTAAAAAATAATATGTATCCTATTATGTGTGGAATGATACCTCATTGTGGTTTACATTTGCATTTCCCTGATGATGAGTGATGTGAACATTTCTTTCATATACATTTTGGCCATTTATGTGTGTCTTATTTAGATAAATGTCTATTCAAATCCTTAACCCATTTTAAAATCAGGTTATTAGTTTTGTTTTGTTTTGCTATTAAGTTGAATTCTTTATATGTTTGCAGATTAACAGTAATAAAAACAGTATGATCCTGGCATAAAGGTAAACATATAGACAAATGAAATAGAACAGAAAGCCCAGAAATAAATTCATGCATATACAATCAAATGGCACTTGGCAAGGGTACCAATAATCCACAATGGGAAAAGAATAGTCTTTTCAACAAATGGTGTTGGGAAAAGAGAATATTCACATGCAAAAGAATGAGATTAGACCCTTATCTTATAGCATGCACAGTAATCAACTCAAAATGGATCAAAGACTTAAATGTGAGACATGAAACTGTAAACCTTCTAGAAGAAAATATAAGGGGAAATTTTCATAAAATTGGTCTTGGCAATGATTTCATGGGTATGATATCAAAAGCACAAGCAACAAAAGCAAAAATAAACAAGTGGGATTTTGTCAAACTAAAAAGTTTCTGTATAGCAAAAGAAACAATAGAGTAAAAAAAGCAACCCATGGAATGGGAGAAAATACTTTCAAACCATGTATCTGAGGTCCTTCAATATTGAGTCAAGGGGGAGAAGAAAGGGAAGGAAAGGAGATTGAGAAGGAGGGAGCAGTAGATAGGAGGAAAATAAAGAGATTATGATAACTTGAAATCATGTGAAAAAAGTATCAAGGAAGAGTAATGGATTATGTCAAATGCTGATAAGTCAACTAAGATAAGGCCTAATAATTGACCATTAGATTTATCAACATGGAGGTTTTGATGACTCAAGAGCAGTTCTGGTCGAATAATATGGACAAAGAGGAACTAATTGAGGTGGGTTTAAAAGGGAGTGGAAAGAGAAGAATTAGAGACACAAATTGTAGAGTACTTTGTGGGAGGATTGCTGCAAAAGGTACAAATAAATTAGGCAATAACTTGTGGGGAAAGTGAGTCAGTATAGAAGTTTTCTTTTTTTTTTAAGGTAGGAAAAATAGTAGCATGTTTGTGTTCTGTTTGGAAAAATTCAGTAAAGGTGAAAAAGTTGATGAGGGGAAATTTTCTGGAGATGTCCTTGAATAGGTAAAAGGAGTGGAATTTAGTATGAAATTGTAGGGAAATGTTTTAGATAGGGATATGTTAGTCTGTCTTAACAGGTGGGAAGGCAGAACAGGCAGGGATGATGTTGTCAGGTGGATTTATATGTTACTTGGAGTCTGTGTATTTTAGTAATCAGAAATGACAAGGTCTAGTATATGGCCATGGGAGTCCATAGTTGAGGTAGGATAAAGATCAAGATGATGGAAAAGAGGATGTTGAGGAAGATAGAGGCCAGGTTTTAGAAGGATCATTTATATTTGTGTTGAGAGTACTATTAGGATTATAGTGAACCAAGAGCTAAAATTAGTGAGGAATGAGGGGAAGTTGGTCTGTGGATTGCTGGATAGGAGATGATATAATCTGATAAATTGAGATTCAGAGCTGGAGGTTTTTAGGAAAAAGCGAGGGAGAATTAAAGTAGTAATGAACACCCAGGATGATACATTCTGTACCACTGAGTCCAGTGGTGTGATGGCTATAGAGGGGAAAAAACAAGCTCCATTGTAAGAGATTCAGGGAAGTAGTAACCTTATGGGAGGTGGGTTTATTAGAACAAGATGGTAAAGGGAATTGTCAGAGAGGTAGAGATAGAGGAAGAAAGTAGAAAGATTGTGTTGGTTTCAGGAGTTGGGGAGGGGTGGTAAGGGGAAGAAATATGAGGTACGTAGAGCCTTATGAGGATTAGAATGTAGGCAGTGAGGGGGGTCTTGGAATCTGAAGATTCTTATAGTAACTGATATAATGAGGGATAAAGGGCTTAATTAGATTAATGCTGGGGGATTCAAGCAAATAGCAGCAAGGCCATGAGTGTAGGGAAGTAAGGAATGCCAATTATTAACATATTTTTGTCCATATTGGCATGTTGTGCAGCCAAGTTAAACATGATCTAATTTATGATAAACAAACAACCTCACTTGCACAATAGGAGCCTGTTGGAAATGCCAGCACCCTGGTGGAAAGTCACCAGTGGCTCAGCTCCCAAGAAAAATGTCAAATACTTGGCCTGATTCTAACTGGTGAAAAAACAGGACAGCAGAATTTCCTCTTAAGCCATTCATCCCTGAGCCAGGTTATCATTGTTTGTGATGTTTAGACAAGAGGTGATAGGAAAGAAACAGGTCTTGTGGGCGTGCATGACACTCCACTTCCCAGGAGGAAGGAAATTATCTCCAAGCAGCCAGGTATGAGGTACTGCAATGAGCCCAGATGGATACATTTCTAATTTGTTGGGAAATCTTCTGAATTTAACAGTTTCTGGTACCTCCATGAAAATCTTGTAATGACCTCAGAGTAAAAGTTGAATATAGAAAACTCTTATGGGTGTGAACTCTTACAAAAGTGTTGATAGATGCACTGAATCTTAGAACTAAGAGGAGACTTAAGATCAATAGAGATCATTTTTTTGTGGTTTCAGAAGTTTTACATTTTGCAGGGGAAGCTGTATTATATTTTATTTTTTAGAAATCTTATGAAGAACCACAGTATACATGAAACAGAAAAAAATAAAACTGCATTGTGTGGTTTTTGAGATGCTTTTGAATTTGTTTGTTTTCTATCATTTTATTAAACTATTGAGAACCATTGGGAGAAACAAAGGATTGGGTAACATGCAATTTTGACAAAAATTGATCCAAATGCCTCGTCTTGGCTTGGGTTAAAAAAGCATACTTTGTGACAAGGTTTTAAATGCAGATAGTTTCTGTCACATACTTTGTGACAAGGTTTTGAATGCAAGTTATAATCCAAGGGAATACCAGTAGGCAAGTGGATAATGACACAGGAAGGGGAAAACCGCCAATACATGATGCATTAATGTGTAGGTCACCACTATGGGCAACTGGGAAGGCAGTGTAGAACATACCTCAGAGCTACCCTACCTGAGACGAGAAGAAACTGATTCATTTATTTATCAACCACTGTGTTATATTGGTCAAAGTTGCCTCAGGGTGTGAACTCCTTGGAACTTCTTCCCAACTCTGTGTGTGTGGAAGAATACACCTCTGTGGACAGGGAAAGCCTTCTGGTAGAGAGTTGGAAGTACTGACAGTAGGAAACCATAAGTGTGTTCTGAATGGTGAGTATGAAGGGCAAACAGGTGGGGCACCAGTACTATCTGCAATATCCTTCTTTTGAAAGGTGGAGAAGAGGGTGTCCTGAAGACAGAGAGAAATGATCGTAGAGCATGACACTGGATCCTTTGTCTCTAACTGCTCGTGCTATAAGACACTCCCTGCCTGTCAAAAAAAAAATGCATGTGTTAACACATATATGAAGTTGTTCAACAAATATTTATTAAGCACCTGTCTGTATGTTCTGGACAGTATTTTAGGAACTTGAGATATACCAGTGAACAAAATATTCCTGGTCTTATTATTATGCATGTATTCCAGTAGAGAAATTAAGGCAACAAATAATAAATGTAAGCAATAAGTGAATTACATAGTAAGTTAGAAGACAGTAAGTATTATGAGGTAAGGGTAAAGGAAATAAGGGGTGAAATAGGAGATTGAAAAGGGGAAAAAGAACCATATTCTGGATGTAGTTTGAAAGCAGAGCCAACAGGAGTTAGGATGAGAGGGGATTGTAATTTTAAATAGGGTTGGTCAAGGGAAACCTCATTGATGGGCACTGTTCATGAGAGGTGAGGGAGATAGTCATATTAGTATCTGAGGAAAAATACTTCAAGTAGAGGGAGTGGTCAGCACAAAGGCTTCAAGGAAGGAACCCATTTTAACAATAGCAAGGGACCAGACTAGCTGGAGCAGAGCAAGTGAAGAGGCAATAGGATATGAGGTAAGAGAAAAACAAAGAAGGCAAAAAATGTGAGTTTTATAAAACTTTTGGTTTAGTCTGAGTGGGATGGGAACTACTGAAAAGTTTTGAGCAGATGAGTGAGATTATATGACTTAGGTTTAAAAAGGATCACTTCGGTTGTTGCTGTAAGAGTAGACTTTAAGGGGCCAAGGGTGGAAGCAGAGAGACCAATTAGAAGGTTTCATAGTAATCCAGGTGAAAATGAGGGTGTCTTGCACTGGTGACAGCAGTGGGGATAATAAGAAGTGGAAAGATTCTGGACCCATGTTGAAGGTGGTGTCAACTGTTGAAGCTCGTTTTGGGTGTAGACTATTAGAGAAAGGAAGGAAGAAAGGAATCAAGTATAATGGCAAAATTTTTGGCCTGAGCACCTAGAATAGTGCTGTCATTGTTTGAGATGGTGAAGACTATCAGTGGAATAGGTTTCTGGGAGGGACAACAGGAATTGAATTTGGAGTTCTTTGAGTTTAAGATGTCAAGTAGACACCAAATGGACACGTTGAGAAGGCATTTAGGTGTGTAGGTCTGGTATTTTGAAGAGATGTCTAGGCTAGCATGTAAAGTTAAGAGAAGTTGAGAGACAGATGGTATTTAAAGCCATCACACTGAATAAGATCCCCAAAGAGCAGGGATAGCCAAGGAAGTGTTCTGGGCCACTACAAAAGGAAGAGGATTGAGATTAGAAGAGGAACTTACAAGGAAACAGAGGAGGGACCCATGAGCAGGAAGAGGGCTAGGAGATTGTGGTGTTTTAGAAGCATCAAAGTGATGAAGACTGAGATGACATTGGAGTGAACATCATGGAGGTCATTTGTAACTTTGACCAGACAAGTTTCATTGGGGTTACACAGGAAAGCATCTTATTTGCATGGCTGTAACTGAAAACAGAAAGACGAATTTGTGAAAGCAAACCTAAACAACTCTTTTGGGAGATTTTGCTACAAAGGAGGACAGAGAGTTGAATATGAGATATCAGGGAAAGTGGGTTTAAAAGATGGTTTGATTTTTAAAGATGGGAGAGATGAAGCACATTTCTGATAGAGAAGATCTACTGGAACAGGAAAATCGATGTGAGAGAGGATGGTGAGAATTGCTAGAATGATGTCTGTGACGGGGCTTGAGGGGATAGCCTCCAGTGGATAAGTGGGAGCATTGGGTTTTAAGATAGGATAATAAATAGTTGAACTTTGGAACTTGCAGGAAGGCACTATGTCTTACATGTACTGTGTATGAATACAGATAATGTAGATGAATCCATAAAGTACTGATTAAGGATTTCCTTAATTAAGTAGGAATCACAGTCATTGGTTGAGAATGGTGATTGGGGGCATAGGGTTTAGAGGCTGAGAAGAGAAGAGGAGGTATGTAGTAATCATACGGATTTATGAGGGTGTGACTAAGAGAATAAAGTATGACTGTTGGACAGCATTAAGAGCCTATTTGAGGTTCATGCTTATGGATCTGAAGTGAGACCAATTATAGATTGTACTTTTTTTTTTCAGTCATATTCAGCTGCACAGGGGGCAGGCATAGTATAGGCAGAAAGTTGGATTTAATTAGTGTTGTGACTTTGCCATAGTCAATGTGATGAAATAAGGGAGGGGTAAGGGAAATGAGGGGATACAAGGAAGTGAAGTGATTATGATTATTCACCACAGAATAAGCTGGGTAAGGAGGGAGGAGGAGATATCAGTAGGCAAAGGAGAATAAGTTGGCAGGACCAATGAATTGGGAGTCTTATCAGGGATCTTAGTATTGATGGAGTCTGGGCACCAGAGGGTGTGAGCCAGAAAGGTAGGTGGTGATCAGGGAGTGAGACGCATGAAAATTAGTTAATAGAGGGATTGCAATTATGTAAACACAAGGTCATTATGGGCATGGCCAAGGGAGTGAGCAGCTGAGGTCAAGTGGAGGACAAGGTCATCTGCAGAGAGGAAGTCTAGGAATTGAAAGGCTAGGATGTTGGAATCATGTGTATATTGAAATCTTCATGAATAAAGACAAAAATGGTGTTATATAGGAAAGAGAATAGAATAAAATATATCAATAAATACACAGGGTATTATCTGAGTGGTAGATTATTGTTGCTTTAAGTTTATTTCTTATAATCATGCATTATGTTTATAATCAGAAGTAAATAACTAAACAAGATAAATTTTTGTTTCAGTTGGACTTCAGTCAGGAAAACAGGAATTTATATAACTTTATGCAGGTATTCAGGTGTAATAAACCACTGGGAAGTCTGCAGGAATGAAAGTCAGGGGATCAGCCATCAGTTTTCATTTTGCAAAACCCCCATGGTCCAGAGTCAGAGTGCTGTCACCTCAGAGGCAGATAACTGCAGGAAATTTCTGCTGACTTTACAGCTTCTTCACGTCCTGAGATGAGTGAATGGCAGGGGAATGCAGAGGCTGTTGGAAAACTTATTTGTGCAAAACCCATGTATTTGGTGCCACTGCTGGAGAAAGAAGAAAATGGCTACTGCATCTTTAATGCTTTCAAATCTCGTGAAAGCATCTCCCTGGCAGAATGTAAATCATATCTATCCCTCTGCAAGTAAGGGAATCTGCATGTTGTAGTCTTAGGTGCCCAGCCCCTGTGATACAGGGGAGAGGATAGGAGTGGAATGGAAATAAGTGCTAATTATAGAACAAAACAAAACAAAACACATTAAATAATATCTAGTCTACCAAATATTGCTTCATAAAGTCAAAATGCATTTCATAGATCAGTTTTTACTGTCCCATCTTAAGCTTGGAACTATGCCTTCTTAACTTAATTTCTCCCTGTCTTATATCTACTGAGTCCAAAGAAGAAGACCCTTTCTTTTTCTAGTACCATTTTTGGAGACTGTAGGATCCAGCATCAATGGAGCGGTTTCTTAAAAACTGTGTGTATGTGTGTAAGTGTGTGTTTGTGTTCAGTGCACAAATATATTTACCCTGTAAATATTCCCTAGTCTTTAAAAAATTTTTTTAAAAATCTTTATTTATTTTTGAGATAGAGACAGAATGTGAGCAGGGGATGATCAGAAAGAGAGGGAGACACAGAATCTGAAGCAGGCTCCAGGCCCCAAGCTGTCAGCACAGAGCCTGACACGGGGCTCAGACTCACAAACCACGAGATCATGACCTGAGCTGAAGTCAGACGCTCAACCAACTGAGCCACCCAGGTGTCCCTAAATATTACCTAGCCTTAAAGGAGGGAAGTTGTTAATTTTCTTTTTCTTTCTTTCTTTTTTTTTTTTTCTCTTTTGGAAAGTGTTGGTTTTCAATGGAGGACAGTTACCAATGTATCCAGATAGAGTTTAAAGAATAAGAATAACAGAATAAAGGGAGAGAGCAAACTGAGCCAGCATAGCCAGGGATAGCTTTATGCAAAAGACAGCACTTGATCTAGGCCTTCAAGGATAGGGAAGTAGAAAAACCCATAAACAGGGTTCTAGTTTTGGCTCAGACTTAACTAGCTCTGTGACTTTTGTTGTCCTCAGAGCTGTTCACAAACATTGCTGCTCTCTTCCTTTTGGCTGGGTAGCAGGATAGCACTTCTCCAGCCTGTTAAAATCAGATGTGGTCTGTGACTTCCTTGGGCAATGAAATGTGAGTGGAAGAGACATATATTACTTGTGTGTAGAAGCATCAACTTGCTAGTGACTGATTCCATCTTTCCTTTTCTTTTTTTGGTAATCATGTAAGCATGTACTAAAATGGAGCCTCTGTCAGTCTGAGTCTTTGAGAGATTATGAACAGATATGCCAGGCATGTAGCATGAGAAAGAAATACACCTTTGCTGGGCTAACCCACTGGGATTTTTGGAGCAATTGTTACAGTGGAGTAACCTTTCCCATCCTGACCCTTAGGGTGACCTTGTGCAAGCCCCTTCATGTGTGGAAGCACCAGTGTCCATGGTTAAGATGAAAGACTTAGAATCAGTAGATTACTTTAGATAATGTTTCTTTTCCAGTGGAAGATTTCAAAAGAAATCTACCAAGAAACCTAAAGTGTAAATTGTTGCAAGGAGTCCTGGTTGTCATCTAGGCAAAAAATACTGGATAGAGAGCAATAATGTTTTGTCCAGCCCAGCTCAGCTCATTATAAGTTTCTTGGATGACCCAGAGTCTGGCAATTCTGGAAGCTTGGCCTTTTTTCTCTCCTAGAGCAAATCTGACTAGTATGAATTTCAGTAGCATAAATGAGTTTTCCTGGGATTTCTACTCCTGGTAAAATGAACATTGTGATTCTGGCTTACAGAATAATCTGCAGAGTTTGACCGAAATGGCTTTCTGGTTATCCCCTGACACTCTATGACAAAGACAGCTGAAGATTACCTACTCCATGTCAAGAAACCAGTTATGTGACTGGCAGATAACACTGAGGATTTGCCACTGAGTTCCATTACTCATTCTAGAGTGGACTCAGTTACCTCAGCTGGGGAGACACTGGACCATCTTATCAGTGAGCATGATGATGTTTCAGAAGCTGGGAAAAACTGTTAAATAGGCTAGTGTGGACTTCAGAGATACCACTAGTTTGAACTTTTTCTAAAAGAAGGGACCTGGATGTCTCCTGACATCTCTTTCTTCCTCTCCTAATCCTCAGCGGTAAAGTGATCATTGGATTCAGACAGGTACACCCATGGAATGGGTCCAGAGGACAGATAAAAGGCAAATCAATTCATAATGGATATTGACTAGATTTGAAAAAAAACAATTAGAGGTTATTGTCCTTAGGTCTTGTATTATACATCCATTGCATCTGAGAAAAAGACCATTTTCCTCAGGTCTGGTATTTTATTTAAATCCTGTTGAGATTTGTGCTATTTCCACCACTGGAAATTGTCATGAGTCAAAGTCTTTAACACCCACTCGTGGTTTTATACAACACACATGTTTTGAGTATCTCTTGTGCTTAAACTGCTGTGTTAGGATACCATGGATAATTATTTACTTCAACATTTTATTATAAAAATTTTCAACCTTAGAGAAAAATGGAAATAATTTCATAATCAGCAACTCGCTTATGTAATTACACATCTAAACACATTTATTCTTCTATTTATTCATCAATCTATTTGTTGTCTCACCTAAACACTTGAATATACATATCAGAAACCACAAAAGGTTTTGAGCAGGGACATAATAAAACTTAAGCTGTACTGAGGAGGGCACCTTTTGGGATGAGCACTGGGTGTTGTATGGAAACCAATTTGACAATAAATTTCATATATAAATTAAAAAAAAAAAACAAAACTTAAGCTGCCTGTTATGAAAATGTTTTCTATTAAAATATGAATGTGGTGGTGTTGGTCCTAGTGGTTATGCCCTTCTTACTGCCTCTGTCCTTCCTTCTCTTATTTTTAGGAGAATCAGTCATTGATGGATGGGAAGGGTAGAGAATTTCTGTAAGGTAGTTGGAAGAGATTAGGGTTGGGCTGAACTACATAGGCATGCTTTAATACACGTACTACAAAGATGATACTGGGATGTGATCATGTGGCATAGGGCTACTTAATGTTTCTAGGCCTAATTTATCCAGAGCATCATTTCCAAAGTGGGCAACTACTGTGCTAGGAGTTTTATCTCTATATATATTTTTGTCATCTTTGCAATAGCCCTTTGGATTGTAATTACTCTTCTCATTTTTCTGAGTCTCAAAAAATTTAAGTCACTTGCTTGAATTATTTGGCTGGGAGATGGTACCACTGAACTCAGACTCTAGAAACAATGTTCTCTTTCCTTCATTGGCTTTTGCCCAGAGCTGACATTTATTCTAACCCTTGTAAGCCACAGTGCTTCAGAAGTGTTATAAAAGCAAAGGAAATCAGAAAAAATGTTACCTCTTCTAATAGACAAATAATAGGATCTCACAGTCACATGGTAGCAATTATCCAATGTTCCTTTTGGTCTGTGGACATTGGTGAGGAGAGATTTTCCTCTTGGGCATTCTGCTAATTTGCTATTGCTGGCACAGATATGCACCTCTCTCCTGGCCTGGCCTCTGATGATCTGATTGGCTTCTGTTCACCAATGGTATACTTTCTTCCCCTCGCTCCCCCCCCTCCCGCCCCCACGCTTTTAAGGCACTTGTTGCCCTTCCTGGCCCACCCATGGAATGTCTTGAAGATTTCCCAACCTCATCAGGGACCAGGTGCTTTCCCAATGCTCATATCCTAACAATAGGAATTCAGATTAGGGACTTGCTTCTTGAAGCCAATCCTCTCAATTTATGTGTCAACTTTGGTGGTAAAAGGTGGAAAAAAAAAACGAGAGATTGTTAATTCTGAGAGATTTACATATGTCTCTTTTTAAAAGAATAGTGATGAAAAATATATAAAATTTACCATCTTAACCATTTTTAAGTGTACAGATCACTAGTGTTATATATATTCACATTGTTGTGAAACAGATCTCTATAATGTGTTAATCTTGCAAAACTAAACTATGCCCACTAAACAGCTCCTTAGTTTTCCTTCTCCTCAGTCCCTGACATCCTGTTTGTATGACTACCTTAGATACCACACATAAGTGGAATCATGCAGTATTTGGGCATGATTTGGGACTTTTTGTGACTCACTGACTTCACTTGATATTTGTCCTCAGTGTTCAGCCATGTTGTAGCATGTGACAGGATTTACTTCCTTTTTAAGGCTGAATAATATCTCACTGTATGTATATACAACATTTTGTTTATCCATTCATTTGTCAATGGACCCTTGGGTTGCTTCCATCTCTTGGTTATTGTAAATAATAAGATCATGAATAGGCATGTGCAAATATTTTTTTGAGATCCTGCTTTCAAGACTTCTGGATAAATACCCAGAAGTAGGATTGTTGGATCATATGGCAATTATATTTTGAATTTTGGGGGAGAACCTCCAGACCATTTTCCATAGTGCCTGCATCATTTTACATTCCCACCAACAGCGCAAGAGGGTTCCAATTTCTCTACATCTTCACCAACATTTGTTATTTTTTTTTTCAGTACTAGCCATCCTAATGGGTGTGAGGCAATATATGATTGTGGTTTTGATTTGCATTTCTCTAATTAGATTAGTGATGTTGAGCATCTTTTCATTTGCTTATTGGCCATTTGTATATCATCTTTGGAAAAATGTCTATTCAAGTCCCTTACTAATTTTTAATAGGTTTAATTTGTTGTTGTTGAGTTCTAAGAGTTATTTATATGTTGTGAACATTAATCTTTTCTCAGGTATATAATTGCAAATGTTTTCTCCCATCCTGTAGGTTGCCTTTTCACTCTGTTGATTATGTCCTGTGATCATATGTACCTCTTTTTTGAAGATCAGCTTCTATGCTAAATATAAGAAGAGCTTCTCAGATTGGACTTATCTATCTCTGGTATAGCATCTACATTTAACTATCACTTAATTAAAGTCTTTAAAAACAGGTACTGTGTACCATTCAACTCAGTACCCATAGTGCCTAGATCAATAAGTGTTTAAAATAAAAATGAAATTAAATTAGCTTCTCCCTTAGTTTTCATTTATATACACAGGTTTTCTTCACCCAGGGTCAACTTCCTCTCTTTGCAGGGAGTTGCAGAGCAAGCCAGTTCATCAGTTAGGCCTTGAGTGGGAGGATTTCAGCAAGAAGGACTGTTAGGAAGAGGAAGTGGTCACCATCCATTTCCATTGGCAAAGCGTTTTCTCAAGTCTGCAGATATTTAGGGTCAGGAAGGGTACCAAGGTATAAAAAACACTGGGCAGAAGTCAGAAGTTTTGGATTAATTCAAGAGATGCTACTCACATAGGATGTGATCTTGGGCAAGTCATTTAAGTCTTTCAGGAAATTTGTTTCCTTGCCTTTAGATGAAAGTTTTGGGGGCATCTGGGGTGACTTAGTAGGTTGCATGTCTGACTTTGGCTCAGGTTACAATCTCACAGTTTGAGGATGAGCCCCACATTGGGCTCCTTGCTGTCCAGGGCAGAGCCTGCTTCATATCCTCTGTCCCCCTCTCTCTGACCCTCCCTTACTCATGGTCTCTCTCAAAGATAAATAAGCATCTAAAAAAATAAGATGAAAGTTTTGAGCTCTACAGTCTCTTTCAGTTTTCATGATTAATCTGTAATTCTCATGGGCATTTCCTAATTGTTCATGGAATTGAAGTGTCAACTTGCCTTTTCATCAGATTTGGTATTCTAGGAATTCCTGAACTTATCTGTAATCTTTCTTTTACATTTCCAAAGAGGAAATAGCCAAAGTAGCTAGGGCAACTATTATCTCTTAGTAATCTTGATATGAATTCTTATATTTGTGATACAGCAGCCCTTTATAAAAGAACACTAATATTATTTAGTTAATTTACTTAGTAACTACCAGTCATGTAGCTTTACAAGGAGCTTAGGGGCTAATAAATTAATACTAATTATGACCTTATTTTCATTTCTTTATTGACTCTGGAAAACACTAATCATGATTTTGCACTAGGTTAGCATTTGTTTACTTACTTCGCAGATTTTAAGATGGCTGGAGGGACTGGTTAAGTTTCCATATAGAGTTGGTGTTGATAGAATGACTTTTTTCTTTGCCCCTCAAATATTGGAATATCTGTGTGTTTGAAATGTCCCAGAAGTCTAGAAGTGTTTCATGATTCATTTAAAAGGGCTATTAGATGGAAAGCAGAGAGTCCTTAGCTGTAGCTGCTGTTCCCAATGGGATCCTGCTGCCATCAATTATATTAGGGAAGAGTGCAAAGTCATGGCACGTCATTGCTAAAAATAGTCCAGACTGTAGATCAACTCCAAATCACTGCTTATGCTGCAGCTACATACCCAGGTTTGTTTTGCTGCACCTGAGTGTAGGGAATCCTGAAGCCAGGCATTCAGTCACATCTCCCCTTCACACTGCCCCAGCAGACCCCACCACTCCATACACCTACCACACCCTCCCCACTATGCATACACCACACACAATACCACCCACACAAATACATAAAATACACCACACACACAAACACAACACATACAGCACACATACAGAGGAACTGAGAGATGTAATGCTTCACTGAGCATTTGTGTGTGAAGTAAGAGGCCCATGAACAAGAGCAGCTGATTAAGGCAACTAAGTTGCTGTTATATGCATAGGCCTCCCTCCTTCACCTCCCTCTCTGGCCTCTCTTCTCCACCTTTCTGTATTTGTTCCTGCTTGGGCTCTGTTCTCCAAGTCTTTGTCACCACACCACTCAGAGTCTGACTGAATTCCCTTTCAGAATTAAAGGGTCTTTGTGCTGTAAAACACTCCAACACAGCCTGGTGTGAATTATGATGTATTCAGGGGCAGCCAGAGGCCAACTGGGTTCACTCTCCTTCTGTGATCCTCTCAATGCTGCATCTGGCTCTAGCAGTGCTGCCTGACAAACAATTTCGTTTTCCTTGAGTGACTGACACTTCTCCTAGGAGTTTCATCAGCTAAGTCCTTCTCTTGTACTTGAGGGCAATGTTTTCGGGAGCTTAGAATAAGTGGAAGTCTTCCTAGAAATTTTAACTCCTTGTCACTTTGATCTAATGCACTACTGGTTCAGCTTTGTGGGTTTTGGGTTGGCTGTGCTGGTGACAGGTGAGAGATTAAATGTCATCTAGGGCATGAAGGCAGTCTCACTCTGCATTAATTCATTTATCAGATATCAAGCAAGGGAAGGTAGGGGTGAGACTCAGGGCACTTTGGAAAAATTTTGCACTTTCTAATTTCACCATTTCTATACCCTCAAGTCAGCTGGGGAGAGGTGGGGTGAGTTTTAGCCAATTCTATACAGGTTCTGCATAGATGGCATATTAGTTTCCTAGGGCTGCCATTAACAATTACTATAAACTTGGTTTAAACCATCAGAAAATTATTCTCTCACAGTTGTGGAGGCTAGAATTCCAAAATCAAGGTGTTAGCAGGTCTTTACCTTCGCTGAAGGCTCTAAGGGGAGAGTCTGTTTCTTTCCTGACTTTCTTTTAGTTTCTGGTGTTGCCAGCAATACTGGGGGTTTCTTGGGTTATCGATGCATTACTCCAATCCCTTCCTCTGTGGTCACATGGCATTCATCCTGTGCATCTCTGTCTGTGTTTCTGTTTTATCTTTTTGTAAGGACACCAGTCATATTGATTTAGGGCCAATCCTAATTGAGTATGACTTCATCATGACCTGAATATATCTGAAAGAGCTTGTTTCCAAATAAGTTCATATTCATAGGTAGTGTGTGTTAGAAATTCAACATATTTTTGGAGGGGGACATAATTCAACTCATGACAGATAGGTTGGCAGGTGAAACTGGCATCCACAGTCTTGGAGCTTCTCTCAAAACCTAGACAAAAACAGTTGCATTTCTTCATATCAAGATTTATTAAACTTCTTGGATCTGTGGGTTTATAGCTTTTTTTTTTTTTCAACGTTTATTTATTTTTTGGGGGGCAGAGAGAGACAGAGCATGAACGGGGGAGGGGCAGAGAGAGGGAGACACAGAATCGGAAACAGGCTCCAGGCTCTGAGCCATCAGCCCAGAGCCTGACGCGGGGCTCGAACCCACGGAGCGCGAGATCGTGACCTGGCTGAAGTCGGACGCTTAACCGACTGCGCCACCCAGGCGCCCCGGTTTATAGCTTTTTATCAAACATGGAAAATTTTTGGCCTTTATTTCTTTAGATATTTTTTTCCATCCACCCTATCTCTTCTATCCTTCAGGGACTCTAATTACATGTATGTTAGGCCACTTGATTTCCGCAGCTCATTGATGCTCTGTTGATTTTTTCTGTTTTTCTTTCTGTATTTCATTTTGGATACTCTATTGCTATATCTTCGAGTTTATTAATCTTTTCTTTTGTAATAGCTCATCTGCTTTTAATCCCATGTAGT
This sequence comes from Puma concolor, assembly GCF_028749965.1. Taxonomy (NCBI): domain Eukaryota; kingdom Metazoa; phylum Chordata; class Mammalia; order Carnivora; family Felidae; genus Puma; species Puma concolor. Next base: position 99,662,888 of record NC_141672.1, on the reverse strand, counting down.
ATATATTTCATCTTGGACATTATAGGTTTTATCTCTAGAAATTCTATTTGGGTCATTTTGATATTTTCTGTATCTTCACTTACCACATTCAATCTATCTTCTTGAACATATAGAATAGAGTCATAATAACTTTTACTATCCTTACCTACTAATTTATTACCTATGTCAGTTTTCCATTGGTTTCAGTTGATTGGTTTGTTGTTGTTGTTCTGGATTAAAAATTGTGAATTTTTAATTGTGTGGTGCTAGATATTTGTGTATTCCTATAAATATTCTCGAGATTTGTTGTAGAACCCAGTAAAATTATTTAGAAACAGTGTGATCCTTTCAGATCTTGCTTTTAAGTTTTGTTATGTAAGGACAAGAGCAGCATTTAGTCTAGTACAGGGTTTCTTAACCTTTTCACTATTGACATTTTGGGTTGGGTAATTCTTTGATTTGGAGGGCTGTTCTGTGCTTTGTAGTATTTGTAGAAGTATCATTGGTCTCTATTTGCTATATACCATTAGCTTCTCTTCAGTGTGATGACCAAAATGTCTCCAGACATTGCCAAATGTCCCTTGGGAGGTAAGATTGCCCATGATTAAGAAGTATTGGTTTAGGGCTAATCACCTTCCCGCCCCTCCCCAGGCCAAACTTTTCTGAGCACTCTATCTGGTGTTTTGGGTATCATGAGGTTTTCCACTTTGGGAAGTTGGAACAGGAACTATTTCTGGCTCTATGTGAGACCAAAGGGTTTTTCCCTCTAACCCTCTTTGGTGTTTTATCCTGGCTTCAGGTGGTTTCTTACTTAAAACTCAAGGAGGACAGTGCAGATCTCCAGAGCACTCTTAACTCTCTGTCTGTGACTGTCTCTGTTTCTCTGAGAAGCTCTGTCATCTCTAGTATTCTGCTCTGTGAATTTTAGGTGCCTTGGCTTCCCAGCCTTCCAACTCTGTCTCGTTAACTAAGAAAGTCAGCCAGGATATGTCTATGTCCTCTCTTTTTGTATCACAACCTGGAGACTTTAAATAAAAACTTAAATGCTTATTTGTTTATTTTGAGAGAGAGAGAGAGCGGCAGAGAGATGGGGAGAGAGAATCCTAAGCAGGGTCTGCACTCTTAGTGCAGAGCCTGATGTGGGGCTCAAACTCACAAACAGCAGAGAGATGATGACTTGATCCGAAATCAAGAGTTGAATGCTTGATAGTCTGAGCTACCTAGGTTGCCCCAGATACTTTCTTGAAGGAGTAAGTTTGGGCAATCATAGAGCTTACCTCACTTGTTTCATTTCTCAGTGATTATTGTCCTTTCAATGCCTGAGGTCTAAAGTTTTGAAAAATGTTTTTTTAGTGTATTTCATCTTTTTTAGTTGTTTTAAATAAATATAAATCTGATCTCTGTTACTACATCGTGGGTGGAAGCAAAAGTTAAAACTATTCCATTTTAACACACAGACATATACAGAGTGCATATATATGTAATGGTATGGGTACACACATATGGAGTATACTTTTCAATGTTTCTTGAAACTCTAATCTTGGCTTATTGCTCTTTTTACTTGGTAGCTATGTTGTCCAATGTACCTGTGACCATTTACATTTAAATAAATCAACACTAACAAAATTAAAAGCTCAGTTTACTTTGCAACAGCCATATTTTAAGTGTTCCATAGCCACATATGTCTGATGGCTACAGTATTGGGCCATCACATTTCTATCATCGCAGAAATTTATATTGGGCAGTGTTGTTCCAGAGTCTATTTGGAAGAACTAATTCAAGCTTGTGACTGTAATTATTACTTGTTCTCTAAGAACTCCAAATCTGTATTTTCACTGTGGATGTTTTTCCAACATTCCAGATCTGCATATCTAACACCCGTATATCTCTACGTGGCTTCTTAAACACATTTTTGTCTTAAATTAAACTTACCAGGGTCTTTATTCTGCTCAGTTATGACCTGATTTTCCCTCTTAGTGAGTGCCATCATCCACTGCCACCCAATTACACAGGCCAGAAACTGGACATTTGCTCTCATTTAATGTCTCATCCTATCAGTACTGAGTTCTATCATCTAAAAATCTCTAGTAGCCACATGCTTAACTATAGCACCCCTTTTCCTGCCTTTGTTAAGGCCCTGTCTGCTTCGTGCCTTGATTCCTGTGTAGGTCTGCTAACTGAATTTTTCTCTTTCCAACTTCATGCCTCCAATGAAAGTGCCTCAGTGCTACCTAACTTCAAGGATGTGAAAGAGTGTGATCCTACTAAGCTCCTGGAAGGAAGAGAACCAGACCTATTGGTAAATGTCACTAATGACTATCAAAGAATGTAAGAAGATAACTACCAATTCATTATTTTTATATCCCTAATTTTGAATTTATTTTCCTTCTAGATCTGGAGAATGGGTTGCCTCCAACTATTTATTAGACTCCCTTTTGTTTAATGTCACTCATCCTTGGCTTAGCTAGCTTGTATATGCAATCAAATTATCATCACTTTATTAATTCTTGAATAAAGTGAATGTGCTTTGCATATTAAATATTAAGTATTTTATCCTCCCAACTGTACTTTAATAATAGATCTTTTTTTAAAAAACCACCCCTAGAGAAAAGCATGGAAAGATTGAAATATTGACACTGATTATTTCAAGAGGTAGAATGGAGGGAAGGGGAAGTTTTTAACTCTTTTTAAAAAAAGATTTTTCTGTATTTTTTTTAATGTTTATTTATCTTTGACAGAGAGAGTGTGAGCTGGGAAGAGGCAGAGAGAGAGACACACACAGAATCTGACGCAAGCTCTAGGCTCCGTGCTGTCCTATGACAACTGAGCCACCCAGGAGCCCCTCTCTGTATTTAAAAAAATTTTTGTTTATTTATTTTTGAGAGAGAGAGAGAGAGAGAGAGAGAGAACGAGCAGGGGAGGGACAGAGAAAGAGAGAGACACAGAAGCTGAAGCAGGCTCCAGGCTCTGAGCTGTCAGCACAGAGCCCAAAGTGGGGTTCAAACTCATGAACCGCCATGAGATCATGACCTGAGCTGAAGTCAGATGCTTACCTAACTGAGCCACACAGGTGCCCCTTTCTCTGTATTTTTAAATTTATTACCCAAAGCAATGTATTTAATTTAATAAATCCAGGGAGATGAAAACAATAATAATAAAAATTCTCCACATTCCAAAACAAAACTAGAACAAACCACTAATGGCAGCTGGGTTGTGGACTGATTAGATGGGGATCCAGGCACTTTCTGGAGTTAAGACTATGGCTAGATAATAGCTCTAAAAAAGAAAAACAGGGAAGACAAGGAAGGGAAAGGATTCAAGTAATGGAAAAGGTGTACTGATGGCTGTAACCACTCAATTCTGCAATTATAGTTAGAGAATAGGCACACACAATATGCAGACAAATGGATATGGCTATGCTCTTATAAAAATTTATTTACAAAAATCAGTCAGCGGGCTGGATTTAGCTCATATGCCACCATAGTTTTCTGACTTCTGTATCAGAGGAAAGGAAGGATTGAGGTAAAATTGGCAGTAATCTGGGATTTGACCAATCAGGCCTGCCTGGAGCAAAGAAGTTCTTTGCATCCAGGGGCTTCCAGTGATAAGTATTCTGGTTCCCTGTGATGCCTCGAGCTATACTACTATGAGCTACTGAGACCAAAACTGTGAGTTTCCTTCCATTAGCCATATTAATAATCACACCTCTTTGGGAAGGTGTGTGACTAATAAATTCAGTCAAAAGTTAAATATTTCAACTAACATAACTTACTTTAGATATTATATACAAAGGTGAATTTAGTTATTACCATCATAACCTCAAACAGAGAGCTGATGAGGAGAATGGGCCAGGCCAGGTCAGGCCAGGCCAGGCCAGTGGGAGTCTACTTCATTTCCTTGTGTCTTTCAAGGTGCTTGTATCATCCCTTCATTATGTCTGTCGCTTTGCTGACCTCCTTGCAAAACTCACTGTTTGAATTCATTCTTGATAATGCTTTTTTCTTTTGGGCCATTTCTTGCCTGCTTGGTCTCCATGCAAGGCAGGACCTCTCTCTTGCTTCCTTTGCTCTTCCTCCTGCTATTGGGACTTTAAGTTATCAGCCTGTCAATGGCTCTATCATTAGCACCCTTGATGTGTTATTTCTGTTGTGTAGATGCTTTCTCATTGCACTCACTTTGTGAGTCTTTATTTTCTGCTTCTCAGGACTATGCAGGCATGCATATAAAGGATGGTCCTGGAGTTGCCTTCCTAACAAAATCCATGAAAAGTATAGGGCCCTTTCTCTCAGTATAACCTTTAATTTTGGGGTAAAATAGGAGTCTGGGCTCCTATTAGTGGGCTGTCAAGGCAAAAGAAAGACTTTCATATATATTATCCTTATGTCTTGGTTATTTTCTTGCCTCTTTATTTCAAAGCAACCTTGAAAGATGAGAAGATCAGAGTTTCTCAGTGCCCTGAGTGTTAGCATCTGTGGAAGAGCTGTTTGGTTGTATTTCTTTACTGCAGTTCCTATAGCTGTTTCTCCTGTCTAATGCTCCCTTGCAGGGGTGAACTTAAGAAGATGAAGTGTTCTGACACCGTCATGCTGAAGCCCAGTAGAGGGCCCTCAAGAGTCTTTTTTTTTTAATGTTGAATATATCCTGCTGTGGATTCTGGCTCTGTTAGGGTCATTAGAGAACCTCACCCACCCAGAGAAGGTCCTAACAAAGGTGGAGAAAATTTTGTTGTATGGAATGATGTGTCATGAGATTTAAAAAATGTTCACCTTCCAGGAGAGTTCCCACTGCTGATATTATTTACGCATCTATTGATGTCTTTGTTTGCACTGAAATCACATGGTATCTTAGTTGTCAACATAAACTGAGAAGTAATAATGAAATATTAACCAAACTTTTTATGCTTGTGCTCTGGATTGTTCTATCTATAGGCAATAAGCTAAAAGGTTCATGGCGTTATGTTGTAGATAAACTTGGATGAGAATAAATATTTTACAAATGTAGCATCAGAAGATTTATGAAATGGCCTTTTTGGGACTGATCCCAGTACTGACCAAAGAGAAGAATGGCCTGGTTGAAATGTGTTCTCTCATCCTAATGTTTGGAAATAGGCATGAGAGCACACGGTCCCAGAGTTCTCAGTTAGCTAAGCAGCTCATGTTGGCCCAAGAAGAGTATAAACTCGGTCCAAAAGCATTCCATTCAGTCTTGGGGAAGAGGTAAGACTCTTTCAGGTTTCCAGTGTTGGCCATTAAACTTCATTTCATAAGTCTTGACTTTACAAACTTGAGTACCATGCCATGAGTGTTTAATTTAGTCAACCTCATTAAGAGTGACAAGAAAACTAGAAATAATTACAGATAATAAGAAGGCTACATTTTCTGTCTGTATTCAGGAGCAGTCATGAATAGGATACAAGGACACATAAAGGACTGCAGTTGAGGATCTGGTGAAATAAATATCAAGGAATGGAAAGGTCCCTTGAGGGGTTGGGAGAACCTACTGTTTTGGGGTTGGGCCCTACATGAAATACGTGGGAGGAAGATTTTTCCCAGCATGGAAGCCCAATCCAAACTTCTGATGGGATTATGGGTATCTACAGAGTATTATGGGGATTACTGGAATCTAATTCTCATAAGAATCATGGAAGAAGCCCATGGGGTTGAGCCACATATGTCCTTGTGTCCAACTCCATCCACTTGAGATATGCCTCAAAATCTAAATATAGGACCCTGGTGGGGTCTTTTATGAGGCTAGGGTTTTCCTGAGAAAAAACTCTAGACTGAGTGAGTGAGGGAGGCAGGGTCTATCTTCCAGAATAGTGAAATGACAAGAGCACTAGCATCTTTTGGTCCTAGGGTTTTTAGACCTGGGTTTGCTAGTTTGCAGCAATGTAACCTTAAACAATTTACCTTTCTGTGTTTCATCTTCCTTCTTTTTCTAGAAAATTAGGGAGTAGTATTCCATAAGTTCCAAGATACCTTCTAGGGCTAGGTAAGGATTTGAAGAAAAAAATAAAAACTAACTAGCAAGGAGAGGTATGACTTCTTCAAATATGCCCCGGATGATCACTGGCTAGCATGGCCCCTACTGAGTACTCTCCTTTGCTTTTTTGGAAGTTAGTTGATTCCTATGTTATTGTTTTCCCCCTCTGTCTAAGCCAAGCCCTTCAGGTCTGAAATTTGGGGGAATTGTTGAACAAATGCCTCCTCCCAGTCTCCACAAATTATGGCTTTGAGTGAGTTCGATTCTTTTGGTCAAAACTTGCCAGTTATCCTTCATGCTACAGCCTATTTCAGGATCTGTCATCTAGCTGGTTGTAGTCATTCCTTGGCTCTCTTTTATAGACCAGGTCAGCCTATACTTTGTCAGTGGGTCTAATGAAGGCACAAAATGCAAAAGGAGACTTTATATGAGGAATAGTAAATATGTGACCCATGGGCTTCTCCTTCTGCTTCTGAGCTCATGACAACCTCAGAGTCCTTCTCAGCACAGTGTTCGAATCAGTAACTCCAGATTAAAGTTGGCTTATTAAATGAAACATGTGTCATCCATAGTCTTTATCTTAGTATTGCAATGACACCTCTGCCAATTTTGTTTAACTGTGTATTCCTAAAGCATACTGATTACCGGCCACAGGGAACCTAGTCCTCCATAACCCTCACTAAGATTTCCTGTATTCCCATCACCACATAGCCATCTTTGTTTTGTTATTGTCTATGTATGAGAATGATGCCTATCCAGTCTTCCATATGACTGTTAGTCCTTATCCCATGGGAAAACACACCTCTTCCACTTGCAAATATCTGTCAAAGGCCAATTACTATCAATACATAGCAGCTTGTGGGAGAAAATATGCTACCAAATGGTTTACACGGTTTCAGTAAACTCTCATGAAATGTTCTGTTATAGAAGATGGTAATTTCAGTAGAATCCAATGACCCTTCTGTTGTATAGACTGCAAATGTTTAGTATTCATATATACTAATAAAAATATCTGAAAAGCTGTTTTTTTCATTTGGAAAAATTTCCAGATGTCATTTCAACATTACTATATGGATCACAATCTTGTTTTCAGGAAAGAAACTCAACTTAAGGTCAATTCTGACCTGTGCTTACTTGGAATCAAAGGATTAAAAAGCTAGTCTAAAAAATTTTGTTTCAACAATAATAAATATAGCATTATAGATGTCAGCTGCTGATATTGGATAAAGCAATACCCTCAAACTAACTATACTGTGAGTTTACCTCTTTCCCTTATAGGCATACACTTTTTAAGAATGTCTTTTGCAGTCTGCCACAAGGTATATTTGTATATTAATTTTCAATAAAGTCATCAGGAAAAGAATGGTTGGTACCTGATGGACAAATATAATTTAAAAAATCTTCTCTTAACCCAGAAATCCTCTTCACAAAGGTAATAGAGAAAGAAAACACATTTGTTAATGAATAAGCATTAGCCAGAATGTGCCACACGTGACAGGCAATTTGTTAAGAAATTGCAGATTGAAAGGAATCACACCCCCTTATAGAGTCAAGCAGATATGAACCATTACATATATGTTTTCAAGATAAACAATAACTGATTCTTAAATAAGAGGACTTGACAACACCATTTGTTACACATAATTCATGCTAACTTTACCTGGAAATTGGGGTGACCATCTGTGTTAGATAAATTGCTTTATCCAGAGAAAAATAAACTTCTTATCTCTTTATATCAAGAGGTAGTTCTGCAAATTTGAATATGGTGCCCACTGAAATTTGGCCCCTACTCTCTAACAGAGAGTGGGAGATGGGGGTGCTATCTTCTTTGATGTTGGCATTTCAAACAGATGGTTCCTTTTTAAAGTTTATTTATTTATTTTCAGAGAGAGAGAGAGAGCATGAGTAAGACAGGGGCAGAGAGAGAGGGGGACAGAGGATCCAAAGTGGGCCCCATGCTAACAGCAGAGCGCCTGATGTGGGGCTCGAACTCAGGAACCATGAGATCATGACCTGAGACTAAACCCAGTTGCCTCCCCAACTCCCCTAAAAAAGAAAGGTTCAAACAGATCATAAAATAGACAAAAGACCAGCTGACAAAGGCCCATTTGGTCTTCAAAAGGATTTGTATACATTTCAAAGAGCTGAGAAAGTACTTACAATTTCAATTTTTTAAAGGTAAATGCTCAAGGAGAAAGGAAGAGAGGAAAATCTCTTCCCCTTATTTTCAACAGGGAGAATCAACTTATTTTTCATTTGTATTTGTGTTCACTCATCTAAACACTTGAGTAAGAGGAATCTAAGAAGACTGAACAGAGCTGTAGGAGCCAAAATGGTGAAAGAAAAGAATGTACCTAGAAAATGGGAGACCAGGTATATGGCTTACCCTTATACACCCAAACATTTCCTGGCAGTAAGAGCTCTATTTGCCCAGGAAGGAAATGGAAACTCTAGGGATTAAAGGTGGTATAGAAGGGATGAGAAACCAGTTTCACTGAAGCCCAACCCACTGTTCTTTACATTCTTTTTCCTAAGCCTGTGAGCTAGAACTATTATTTAGTTGATTTCTTCCTGTTGATATTGAAGACATTTAATTATGCAGCTCCTTTCCATCTTTTCTATGTTTATTGTTCACTTTGTCCCAGTTTTTCTTCAAACCTCAGCTTATTACAGGTTTTAGCCAACATCATACCATTTTAAAAATAATTCTAAGACCTCTTTTATATTCATACTTAATGAGGCATCTTATTTCCAACTTTTCTACTTTTTTAGAGATTCTGGGGTCATCAGAGAACCTCCAGGGCACCTACCCTTGTCCCTCCTTATTTAGTCTTCTTTTTCCTGTTCTCATTTTGAAAACAATCTCATATAGCACTTATTTGAATATGTTTATTATTTAAGTCAAGATTTGATACTAGATAATAAAAATTATTTTAAAAATCTTCCAAATTTGTGAGTCACTTTCTTTTATGGAGACCAGGGTAAAGAATCAATTTTACCTTTCTTTTGAATGTCTTGGAATTTGGCTTCCCAGGTGGTATATATTCTTGACTGTATCAACTTCCCCTTTTGCCAGCTGTTGCAAAATCCAAGCCTTTCCCTGAAGGGTTTGACATTTCTATTTAACCAAGTCTTTATTTCCTGTTAGAAAAGCAGTTTCATGGGTTACTTTCTATACTTTCAGAGAGAAACACATTTTAGAAGCAAAGTCCAGACTTTCACAGATAGGATTTGACCAAACGAGGTGTCTTGATTATTAATCACCTACATCACTTGTAGAACATGTACTTAAAAAGTTAGTAATCTATATCAAGATTTCTTTACATATTTTTTCAATTCTCTATGTGATCTGTGGTATAATTATAGATTATATACTGCACCTTACAGCCCCATATTTCCTAAAACCAAATGCTCTGCAGCTTCCTTCTACTCTCCAATGTATACATTTTCTTGTAGGTGTATATTTCCTTGACAATAATTTGTCATAATTTACAATGATTACAATAATTTACAATTTACAATGACAATAATTTGTCATACATACATAATTTATGATGTATTTCTCCTAATCAGCTGTTTTACTTGAATCTGGTCTCTATTTCCTCTGCTGTATTCCAGCTGTATCCTCCTAACTAATCTTGATGAAATCTGTTGGGGAGATTTACTGCTTTCTACCTCATAGTCCACTTGTTTTAATACATTTTTTAGATCATGCTGAAACTTCTATAATGGACAGAAATTGTCTTTGTATTTATTATTCCCTATGGTGCCTGTCATAAGGTTTGATACATAGGTGGGTGATAACCATAAATAAAAGAGTGAAGATAAAGTCTGTTAGTACCAATTATGAATTAACATAAGACCAATATTTGAAAATATTTTTTTATTGTTAAGTTGTAATAGAGTAATCAGGGAAATAAGGAAACAGGATACTTAATTTAGAAGTGAAAACAGGACAAGTAGACAAAAATTAATGGACAACTCAGAGACAAAGATCAAACAAGAGTAGTGTAGGTATGTTTATAGGAATCAGAAACAACAACAACAAAAAGGAAATATATATAGGACAGAGTGATTTATAAACCAAAACTAGTTTGGACTTTTATAATTGGTTATTTTATCTATGAATCCATGTATGAGTAACACATGAGGCAATAGTGAGTGGAGTTCTTATCTACCACTCTCATGATTCTGAGCAGAATTATGTCTGATAATCCCATGCTTTGGACTCTAGCTTCTCAGCCTTTGAATATATATTGTGGCTTATTTCAATGGTAAGTGGGACAGAAAAAAGGTACTTTTATTTATTTCCTTCATTAGGAGGATGGGAAAATATCCTGAGTTTAAAAACTGATTTTTAGAAAAAAACAGAAGCAAACAAAATCTTCCTTTGAATATTCAATGAGGTTAAGGCCTTAGTAAACTTTGTTTAGTTTACATTTGTTATGAACATATAGTAGATTACTTGAACTGAGGTGTATCTTCCAGTGATGGGCATGTTCTGCCAGGCACTTAACCTCTTTATTAAAATGATTACTAAAATAGCTCAAATTCAACAAGACATTTAAAGCAAGTTATAGGATACAAATACAATGTAAAATAAAGTGTCTTCACTTTTGAAGGATTTTGTCCCTTTTTAGATGAAGTTAATCATGGGTAGTATCTATGGAAGTATTTTGGGAACTAAAGGCCTTAGCTCTTAAATATAAATCCTATTCCATAAGCTAATTCTGCCTATCCATTAGGCCAGCCTGGCCATGGCACAGAGGCTTTCCCAATTTGAAAAGTAAGATAAAAGCAGAATATGGGGAAAATCATATTGTTTGACCTGTGTGATGATGTCCCAGAAGCAGGAAGGGAGGGTGCTTCCTGTAAGTGGGTTCAGAGTAGGCAATCCATCCAGAGACCAGAAAACTTTTAGTTGTTGGAGGGAGAAATAAATTATCCCACCACTGTGCTCCAGATGCTCCTGAGGGTGCCATTTGGATGGAACTTCTTTCTTTCTTTCTTTTTATTTATTTATTTATTTATTTATTTATTTATTTATTTATTTATATATGAAATTTATTGTCAAATTGGTTTCCATACAACACCCAGTGCTCATCCCAAAAGGTGCCCTCCTCAATACCCATCACCCACCCTCTCCTCCCTCCCACCCCCCATCAACCCTTAGTTTGTTCTCAGTTCTCAACAGTCTCTTATGCTTTGGCTCTCTCCCACTCTAACCTCTTTTTTTTTTTTTTTTTTTCCTTCCCCTCCCCCATGGGTTCCTGTTAAGTTTCTCAGGATCCACATAAGAGTGAAACCATATGGTATCTGTCTTTCTCTGTATGGCTTATTTCACTTAGCATCACACTCTCCAGTTGGATGGAACTTCTTTCTGAGCGACAAATGAAAAACATGCTTTTCAACCCTCCTGGCCCATGCTTCTTTCAAGCATAGCTCTGATCCCCTCTTCTAGGAAACTGACTTGAGTTGCTGAGCCAGGTTAACTGGGTGTTAGCAATTCCATCCCCCAACCCCCACCCCGCTTCAACTTGTATTGAAATAAAAACCACTATTTGAAAATACAAACATAAGAAATAATTTTTTACCTTGTCAATTACAGGAGGCTCTTGGGATATTTTTTCTCTGCCTGTAGTGACTTTTTTCTGCCTTTGGTGACTTTTTTACTTTGGAAAGTTGCCACTCTTCCTTTTGCTGGCATTTCTCAGGTTGGTGTATAAATATGTTGGCAATTGTCTCTATACACCAGGAGTTTAGGTGGCGGCTGTGGTTGATCTCTTATTGACGATTTGCAATATGTGGTTCTGTACATGGGAATCTTTAATATCTACCTTTAAATAGGTAGATATTTGTCTCTCAACCATCTTTCTAAATATCTTATATTTGGGAAAAATCCAAATTTATTTAAAAATGAACATATGTTAGCCTTTTTAAGTTAATTTGTTCATTAAGCAAATATTTGTTAATCACTCATCCATTCCTAGATACTCTCCCAGGCCCTGGAGATATAGAAATGAGCAAGACAGAGGTGGTAAAAAATCTCATGGATCTTACATTGTAGAAAGAGAGGGGAGTGATGAGACTGAAAATGAATAAAGAAGTAAATATACAAATGCCATGATATAATTTAGGTAGCTATAAATGCTCTGAGAAAAACAAAATTGGGGGATAAAATTAAAAAGTATTGGAAATGGGGTGAAAAACACCATTTTGTGTGGTCTAGAAAGATATCTATGGAAAAGTGACATTCAAGCTGAGACTCCAGTGACAGCCATGTCACTGTCTCTGGGGGTAGAGTATCCAGGTAGAGAGACTGTCAATGGCAAATCCTCATATAGAATGAACTTTGCAGGTTCAAGAAACTGCAGGCCACTGTAACTGGAACTAATAAATGATGAGAAGAGTGGAAGGGATGGGATCTGAGAGGTAGTGTCTCAGGATGTCTTCACTTTAAGAAATTGAGAACTGTGACTCAGACTGGATTAGACAATAAGGAAGTTATCTCACAGGGGATGTTTGAAGATAGGCCAGGCTCCAGGGTTAGTTGACATCATCAAAATGATCTATGACATCATTAAGATGCAGGTTTTCTCCACCTCTTTACTATGCTATCTTTTGGCAGCTTCCCTTATGACCTCAAGCTGGTTGCGGTTGGTTTAGATACTATACTCAAGCACAATACATGGAGGAGAAGAAGGGGATTCCCAGAAGCAAATCATCTAATTTCCTTTCTTGTATCATTTGGCTGAGTTTGGATCTCAAGCCCATTTGTTTAAAGAACAACGGTAAGAATGGAGTTACCATGTTTGTTTATTCTCAGTTGTTATCAAAATGTGGTCTCTGAAACAGCAACATGAGTATTACCTGAGAATTAATTAGAAATTTAAGACTTAACAGAGAAAAGCAAATATCATATATTTGCACTTACATGCGAAACCTAAAAGCAAAACAAGACAAATGAATAAACAAAAAGTGGAATCAGGCCTATAAATATAGAGAACAAACTGATGGTTGCCAGAAGGAAGGAAATGGTGGGGGGAATGGGCATAATGGTTGAAGGGGATTGGGAGATACAAGCTTCCAGGTATGGAATGAATAAGTTACAGGGATAAAAGGTACAGAATAGGGAATATAATCAACGGTATTGTAAAACATTGTATGGTGACAGATGGTAGCTATACTTGTGGTGAGCATAGTATCACATATAGACTTACCAAGTCACTGTTGTAAACTTGAAATTAAAGTAACATTGTGTGTCAACTATACTTCAATTTTAATTTTTTTTTTTCAACGTTTATTTATTTTTGGGACAGAGAGAGACAGAGCATGAACGGGGGAGGGGCAGAGAGAGAGGGAGACACAGAATCGGAAATAGGCTCCAGGCTCTGAGCCATCAGCCCAGAGCCCGACGCGGGGCTCGAACTCACGGACTGCGAGATCGTGACCTGGCTGAAGTCGGACGCTTAACCGACTGCGCCACCCAGGCGCCCCAACTATACTTCAATTTTAAAAAAGAAATGCAAGACGTACAGAATCAGAAATTCTGTAAGTGGCATCCAGTCATTAATGGTTTTATAAGACTTCCAGGTGATTCTGATATACACTCAATTGTTATTCTTAGCTTTAAAGCATATAGCAAAGAGAACAAGGTATTAATTTGTGAGATATATGGACAGTTGTAACCTGTCTCTAAGTTTGAGAAAGTCAAAGAAAAGTGATTAGCAGTATTTCTACAGGTAAACACAGGCTAGGGAAGCTCATGCCAATTTTACCATGTCTTAAGGGAAAAGGAGAGAGGAAAGTAGATTTTAGTTATACCTAGAACATTAAAGCAGTGCCTAGTCTAAGTAAATTGGTGGCATAAATGAAAGGTCACCTGGGATTTGAATAAGATTAACTCAAACTCCCATTTCAAGCCCTGGAGCAATCCAGTGTCATCCAGAAAGTTTATAACTTTTGGACGAGAGGTTTGTCTTCCTTCTTCTTCTTTTTAAAACTTTCAGAAAGCAGACATTATTTTTTTAGAACAGTTTTAAATTTAGAACAATTGAACAGATAGTACAGAGAGCTCCCAAATGCCACCCACCTGTTTCTCTATTATTAACATTTTATATTAGCATGTTACATTTGTAATAATTAATGAACCAATTTTGAGATACTGTTTTTAACCTAAGCCCATAGTTTATTTAGATTTCCTTACTTTTATGCAATGTCCTTTTTCTGTTCCAGGAACCCATCCAGGGTGCCACCTTACAGTTAGTTGTTGTATGTTCCTCTTGGATATGATGGTATCTCAGATTTTCTTGTTTTCCTGACAGTTTTGAGGAGTACTGGTCAGGTATATTGTAGGATGCTTTTCGAATGAAATTTGTTTTATGCTTTTCTTGTGATTAGACTAGGCTGATGGGTTTTTGGGAGAAAGACCAAAGACATAAAATGTCATTATCACTGAGGGCACACATCAGTATGATTTATGAATACTGATGTTGACCTTGATCATGTGGCTGAATTAGTGTTTCTCAGATTTCTCTATAGGGTGGAATATCTACATAATTTATTGGTAATTCTTCTGCATGGGAGATTTGTCTCTTTTCCCCATTTATTAATTTATTTAACCATCCATTTATGGTTTTTATTTTTTGGGTTATAATCCAACACTACTTTATTTTGTTGCTCAAATTATTTCAGCTTTGGCCACGAGGGACTCTTTCAGTTTGTTCCCGTGCCTCTTTAAATGCCAGTGGAAGTTTTAGTTAGGGGAGAGAGATTCTTTGATATATCTGCTGAATAGAGAATAGATTGCAAACAAAAGCAAGAATAAATATAGGGAGGAATTTAACCTAGAGAAAACTGAAAATGGCTTGAACTAAAGTGGTAGCAATGGAGATAGTGAAAGGTGGCTGGATTTGGAATATGTTTCAGAGGTAGAATCCACGGAGTCAGCTGATGAATGGCATGTGGGAGTAGGGTAGAGAGCTGAAGGGAATGAAGGAGACAAATCATGGATAAAAGTAAAGGACCAAAGGCCCAAAGAATCAAGAGTAATAGGTGAGTGGTGGTGCTATCAGGTGAGGTAGGAAAGTTGGCAGAGGATCAGGTTTTGAGCTTGAAAGTAACTTTCTGTGCTGGGCATGTTAAATTTGAATGCCTATTAAACATGCTAGACACATTAAGTGAACAGCTCACAGGTTTGCAAGTTGATAAGTAGGTTTGAACACGGGGAAGGGTCATGGTTGGAGGTGTAAATTTGGGAATGCTTAGCACCTAGATTGTATTCAGAGTCATGATAATGGTATTTAGAGTTCTGTAGCTACATGATAATGCTTTTAGGGAGGGGAGAAAGACCCAATAAAGAAGACTATGAAAGAGAAACCGATAGAAAAAACCTTGGAGTCCGATGTCATAGAAGCCAAGGTAAGAATGGATTCAGAAAGAATGGATTTTCAGTAAGAATGGATTCTCAGTGCAGAATGCTGCTGAGAGATTAAGGAAGATGAAAGCAGAAGATTTCTCATAAATTTGGAAAAAGGGATGTAGGTGGTAATTTTGAAAAGAGCTATTTTAGTGGAGTGGTGGGGATGAAAGTTTGTTTAGAGTGGTTTCAGAAAGAGTAGATAGTGAGAAAGTAGAGAATGACTATTGGCAACTCTACATTAATTTTATTGTAAGAGGTAACAAAAAATGGGATAGTAGCTGTGAGGTAATGTGGGTGTTGGTTCACAAACCAGCCCTCTTAACTTGGAGGGCAAGGAGAGACTGAATAAAGAGGCAGACTATTCCAGATTGGTAGTTTTTTTTTTAAGTTTATTTATTTATTTATTTATTTATTTATTTATTTAGAGAGCAAGCAGGGAGGGGCAGACAGAGGGAGAGATTGAATCTCAAGCAGGCTCCATGCTGTCAGCACAGAGCTTGATGCAGATCTGGATCTCATGAACCATGAAATCATGACCTGAGCTAAAACCAAGAATCCTCATGCTTGACTGACTAAGCTGCCCAGGCACCCCAACGTAGGTGGCAGGTTTTAATAAGCAAGGGAATTTGTTTATAAACCTCATCTTGGGCAGCTGAAAGATGAGTATATCTCTGCACCCACTTGCCAGAATCTTAAATGTTTATAAGGAGGCCTTAACTGGGTTCAGTCATGTAATATGTCCAGATGGTCTCAATGACACCTTATTCTCTCAAGGCTGTGTCCTTGGTCAGCCTCTAGTACAGGGAAGGCAAAGAAAATGCATATTCCAAGGACAAAAAAGTGAGCAATGAGTCTCTGATTGCCCCAGTCCAGCTTGGAGGTCAACCAGCTGTCACATCCTTTTGATGACCTCTTCAAATTTTTTTTAATGTTTATTTATATTTGAGAGAGAGTGAGAGAGCGCGTGCACGTGCACACACTCACGTTGGGGAGGGGCAGAGAGAGACTGAGACAGAATTAGAAGCAGGCTCCAGGCTCTGAGCTGTCAGCACAGAGCTTGATGCAGGGCTTGAACTCACAAGCCCTGAGATCATGACCTGATCCGAAGTTGGACGCTTAACCAAATGAGCCACCCAGGTTCCCCTTGATGACCTTTTTAAATAGTGGGCTCAAGGAAGATTTTTTTTTAAAGATATGAAATATTTAAGTATGCTTGTATGTCAATGGGAATGATCCAGCAGAAAGAAGTAAAATGATAATTAGAGAAGAGAGGAGATTGTTGTTATTTAGCAGAAAACAAAGGGACTTCAGTATGGGATGGTTACATTTGAGAGGGAAAGAGGATATGAGAATGTCTGAATATTGAGAAGTCCTAGGAATTAAAGAGAGTAAGTAAAATATGCTAAAGGCAAACTTTAACTTAAATTTAGGACTTGGGTTGCTACAATTCTGGTGTTTAAATCTGTAGCTAAGTCTGGATAGACATCATTTCTGCATGTATCTTAAACTGAAGGGTTGTATAGGGATGAGTGTCCTGAAAAGATGCAAAGAAATACAAATGAAAGTAAGCTAAATTGAAAAGCATACTGGCTAAAAATTTACCAAGGGAGATTGTAGGAATTAACTATAGCAAGATAGCAGGAGTATAAACAACAAAAAAAGGGACATTGAAAAAAAATCAAATGACAATTTTAATTGGCTTCTGAAGGGGAGATAACTTGGATCAAATTGAAAGTCAGAGAGGAAGGAAGAAGGTTAATTGGACATGGTTATTTATAAGTTTGTATGTCTTAAATTTCTTTGTCTATGAAAGTACCAACTATGTTATGCTTACGTAGGCAAGAATTGTGTATGAAAAAACTAAGCACATTCTGGTGATTTTTCAGAAGTATACTGACGGTATCACCTTTGAAGAATTGCATTGTGACCCTTTCAAGACAAGAATGAGAACTCTGCAGTTGACAATGTGGCCTGAGGGAAGAAAAAGAGAAGGACAATTACCAGGATGCGGGAGTAGCACATGTGCCACGCCACATCATTCCAGACACTACATTCCCCCTTCCCAATACCTCATTTCCACCCTGTATGCATACGAATATTTCTTTCAAAGATGATAAAGAAGAAGGTAACTATTTTTGAAAGCTGATAGAATGGGATGGTCAAGAATTTGGGCTTTGGGGTAAATTGTGTTTCTTCTCAGTTTTATTACTCATTATTTAACATTTTTCAGCTAAAACTTTCTCATCTGTCCAATTATAATAACAACAGTACTCTCATATTCCGTGAGATTAGTGTGAGGTTTACATCCAAATCACACCCAGAATCACACCTTTTTAAAGAAAAAATACTTTCATATACGGAAGAGGAAGCAAATAACAAATGATGAACTACAATGTCTAAGGTGTTTTATGTACATTATAATATTTATTATTGTTATAAGTCTTGGAATTAGTTGGTTTTGTCTCCATTTTACAAATGAGAAAACAGACATTGATCAAGGTAATTATCCAAATCCACTCAACCAGAGGGTTAAACCCCTGTCTGTCTGATTTATAAACTATGCTTTTTCCCTTACATAATGCTACCATTCACTTCACTGATTTTAAGTTGAGGCCCAAAATAAATTAAATAACCAACATAATTGTGATTTGTATTTGTTTTGGCATACTGTTTACATAGACATGCCCACTGCTATTCCCACTATTAATTTTAGAAGTGTTTTTCAATGTTGGCTGCAAATTGGAATCATCTAGGCAGATTAACACCATTATTGGCCTGGATCTGATGCAGAGATTCTGAATGAATTGTTTTGTAGACATTTTTAAGCTCTCTAGGTAATTCTAATGTACAGCCAAGATTAAGAAGAATTGCAATAAAGGAAACTCGATTCCCCACAGCCTTTTTGAGCCACAGTGGGTATTTTTTTGGGTCATATGATCCTGTAATACTCCCTCTTTCCCCTACAATTTGTTGGGTTAAAATTAGTCAGTTTATAGGATGATTAATGGCCCATGGCATATCTTTATATAAAAAGATTGTATGGGCTAATCAAATGCTCTCTTGTTTGAAATTCAATTGGAAAATACCAAGAAAAGAAAGTTGTAAGCTAGTAGTTTCCAAACTTTATTGGGCATTAGAATTAGCTGGAAGCTTTTAAAACTTTCAAGGGCCTGCCTTAACTCATACACATCTAGTCAGAATGTCTAGGGTGGGAGCCAGGCATTAGTGTTTTTTTTTTTAATGTTTATTTTTTGAGAGAGAGGGAAAGAGAGATAGAGAGAGAGAGAGAGAAAGAGCATGCACTTAAGTGGGGGAAGGGCAGAGAGAGACTGAGACAGAATTGGAAGCAGGCTCCAGGCTCTGAGCTGTCAGCACAGAGCCCGATGCAAGACTCGAACTCATGAACCGCGAGATCAGGCCCTGAGCGAAAATCAGACACTTAACTGACTGAGCCAGGGACCCCAGGCATTAGTATTTTTTTAAAGATCCCAGGTAATTACAAGGTGCATCAAAATTTGGGAACCACTGCAGTGAAAAGATAGGAGTTTAAGCCTAATGGTCATGATGTAGAGCAATATTTTTCAAATTTAAATGCTGATTCTGATTTAATAGGTTTGGGGTAGGGCACAAAGTTTCTAACAAGCTCCCAGGTGAATACATAATGCTGGTCAACTGTATTAGCATTATGCTGAATACATAATGCTAGACAACTCTCTAAGTAGCAATAAGAATCTAAGAAACCGTGGGGGGAAGCACAAACCAAAATGAGGAATGGAGATTATGAGATTAACAACAAAAAAGATACACTACAATAAAATTCTCTGAGCTCCTGATGCTGAGATTTGAAGAGGTTCCTTGGATATAGAAAGAACTTTAAGTGCCTGTTGTTCCTTAAAATCCAGTTTGGATTTTCTGACCTTCTTGGCGTGTGTGTTTTTACACTAAACCTTTATTAACTGAAGCAAGCTGCACCAGATACTTTGGTTGCTTTCCAATTTGTTCCCTTTTTGTATTATTTATTGTGGCAGAACAAACTACCCTTGAAACTTAATGGGTTACAACAAATATTTATAATCTTATAGTTTCTGTGGGTCAGGAATTCAGGAGCAACTGATGTGGGGGATTCTGGATCAGGATTTCTCATGAGTCTGTAGTCAGGATAATGGCAAGGGCTGTGTTCATCTGATGATGAAGCTGGAGGATCCGTGTGCAAAAGGCTCATTCATATGGCTGTTGGCTGGAGACCTCAGTTCTTTACCATGTGGGATTCTTTTTAGAGTGTCCTAGTGACATTACCATTTGTTTCCATCAGAGTGAACTATTCAAGAGAGAAACAGATCAAGATGGAAGCTGCACTGTGTTTTCTGACCTATAATTTAATAGACGATCACTCCCACTTTATTCTTTTTGTTAGAAGTGAGCCATTAAGTCCAGGTCATGGAGAAGGGCAATTAGAGTCCCCCTGTTGAAAGGAGTGTCATATAATTTGTGGACATATTTAAACAACCACAGGTGTTTCCTCTTTGACATAGCCATGTGTTTTAGAGAAAGCTGTTTACACCTGCTCTAGGCGGATGGTTCTCAAAGAGCATCAAAATCTCCATAACTTGGGAACTGAGTATGAAAACACCATCCCTAGCGTGAAAGTATTGTGAGGGTGGGAGTCAGTGATCTGTGGTTTAACAAGCTGTCCAGGTGATTTTAATTCACACTCCAATTTGAGAACCATTAGCCTCATCTGGTCTCGGTAATTCAATTACCACTGTCAGCTGGGAACCAAGTTCTGGCCAATTAGCTGTGAGTGGGTATATATTGGGGGCTTCTGGGAAAAGCTTAGTTGCTATAAAGGAGCAACTATTGGCAGTGCTTGGTTTTGTGGTTTTGAAGTGGCTGCAGTTTGTCTTCTTACCCGCTTGAGGTGGAAGGCATGAGTTAGAGCACAAGTGGCAGATCTTTGGAGATGGATGGCTGCACCCTGCACCACTTTACAGTAGTCTGTGTTGCGGACGTGTGACTCGGTGAGTTCGTAAATTCCCTTATTATTTATGCCAACATGAGGCAATGTTGTCTATTACATGCTGTTGAAATCCTGGTTGATGATCTAAGTGGATACTCAAAGTGGTCACCTTAGTGATTTTTCTCAATCCTATCTGTGTATTTGGGCTATATGGGAAATTAAAAAAATATAATTTTGGATCACTTCTAGGGAATCTAGCCCATGTTGAATTTCTCAAGAGGTGATTTTGAAGTACAGGCAGCATTGAGAACCATGGGTGATTACAGTTACTGAGGTTCTGTTTGTCCAGCTATCAAAACCCATTTTGCCTTAACATTCCAAACTATGGTGAGAGTTATAAAGTAAAAGAAGTAGGTGGGCAGTATTCCTAAAAGTGGAATAAGACTGTCATTTTATATAGTTGATGCTAAAATAATATTTGCTAGGTTAACATGACCACTTCTCTAAGTTTATAAACTAATTCTCTCTGATATTTCTAGTTTCTTCTCAGTCCACGGGTGGTTCAGTCTGAATGGTTATAGAGGGGTGTCTGTGAGGAAGCAATTCTTGTCAGTTTCTTGAGTCATTTTTGTTGTTTTGCTTACATAAAAAGGCAACTCTAGCAACACTTCTCAAATGTCTTTGGAAAATTATTTCTGGGTTAAGGATCTTTTTGTTTCTCCACCAACTTCTTAACATCACTTCTTATTATGTAATTATTATTCCATTCTGAAATATCCCAGTAGAAGATGGGCTTCAGGATATTCATTATATAATTGCTGGATGTGATTGGGCATTGCTGGTAACCTAAGTTTCCATCACTTGGAAAATGGAAAAACAAAATAGGGTAGTTGTGCTCCATGGAAGGCTGTACTGAGAAGAAAAGAACAAGATGTACTTTCAGCTGCTTGGTTAGGACTAAAAAACCTCTTGTTGAATGAAAAACATAAACAGCAAAGTCTATATCATAATATAATTTTTAGAAGTTGTAAAACAGATCAACTTCAATATATAATTATATTTAAAGGATTATCTGTAGCTTTGCATGTTTTTACACACGTATACATTTGAATTTATGTAATTAATGTTAAACACAGTATGCTTTATGTAAGGGGAAGGAAAGGACAAAAACTAGTGATGAAAAGGACAAATCTAAAACAAGAGTCTTGCTGGTTGGAGCCTACCCAGGAATGCCAAAGGAACAAAAGACTCTTGCAAGGAACAACGAGGGTATGCCATGAACAGAGGACTAAGGTTATCCATTTTCTGTATCTGGTAACACCACCCTGTCCTAAACTTAGGACGGCCTCTAAACCTTGAAAAACGCTGTGGAATTTAAAAACCTGTAACAGAACTTGAGAATTTACTTGAGAATTTGATATTAAATAGTCATAAATAAAAGGAAGTTTAAGACTAAAGGCTTTGTTTAAATGAGTGTCAGGGTGAACCTGCGTTTGTACAGGTTGTGCAGGTGAAGAAATTGTTAAAATGTAGCCAGTGCTCCACTTGCTTCCTATGAAATTCACAGGAAGATACTGTGTGGACTAGTGGAGCCCCTGTTGTAACTTCTATTTTGAGAGTTAAGTGGAAGCTCCAGGAAGGTGAAGACCATTTCCTTCATATGGTGTGCCAGGACTTAGCACTGTGCTGGGTCACATGGTTAGTCCCTAACAAACATTTTGGGCAAGAATGAATTAGATGTTTATTTATTTTTGAGAGAGACAGAGCATGAGTGGGGGAGGGGCAGAGAGCGAGGGAGACACAGATTCTGAGGCAGGCTCCAGGCTCCCAGCTGTCAGTACAGAGCTCAACGCCAGGCGCCCCTCTTGCAAGAATGAATTAAAAGTGTTTGGCACAGAGCTGCCTGGATAGCTCAGTTGGTTAAACGCCTGACTTGATTTTTGGCTCAGATCACCATCTCACAATTGGTGAGATTGAGCCCTGTGTCGGGCTCTGCGTTGACATCAAGGAGCCTGCTTGGGATTGTCTGTACCTCTCTCTCTCTGCCCCTCCCCTGCTTGTGCTTGGCCGTGCTCTCTCTTTCTCAAAATAAATAAATATGAAAAAAAAGTAGCAAAAATATTGGGCAGGTTAAAGCTTCTGAAAGTCTAATTTCTTTAAGTGACATATTGGTGAATCTTATTCAAAACTTCTCAAATATACACATAAATTAAACATTTATGTGGTAGTGTGGAAAAATGCTTGAAGTAAAACTTCATCTTAGTAGGATAAGCAGTATAGTCTAATGATCAAGGGTTTGGGCCTTGGACATGGGCATGGTGATGTGACAGTCTTAGCCTTGGATCATTCTCCTCACCAACACCTGGTAGAACCAACACTCTGTAGAGCTGCATTTCTTGGGTTCTTAATCAGGCAGGCTCACGAGGAATTCTGGAGGAGGGCCCCTAGCAACCTGATGGAGCATGCTTTCCAGGCGATTCTAATACCGGGTTAACACGTGAGAACTCCTAGCTTGAAACATTCATTATCCTACATTACCTTCACTGTTTCTCTTTTGAGACCCATGCTTTTACTTGAACATTTGCTTGAGGATCCAAAATAATTGCTGTATTCAGACCATGCCTATTTTTCTACTTGGAGATAGTGGGAAACAAAGTCTTGTGGTATACCATATGGAGGTGGGTTTTGCATTCAGTGGAGTCTGATAACACTCATTGTCTGGAGGCTAAAAGACCTGCTAGAAAAAGGTGAAATAAAAATAATCAACATTTCACTGTAATGAATCATTCTTTCTACTCCTATATTTTAGTATTGCTCAAGGTGACTAAGCGTGTTTTCAGATAAGTATAAGATGAGGTACATAGGAAAGGATGGCAAATGTTTAATATTAAGATCTGAAAATCATGATGGGAGACAAGAATAAATCAGTGATTTAAAAATAATTAAATAAAAAACAGTAACAGTAAATCGGTGGAGAAATATGTGCCAAAGGAAGCACTTGGGAAATAGTCTTGTTACAGGGAAAGTCATGGCACTAAATTACTAAATTTCACTTAAGCTTGCTTTGACAAATGAAAACAATGACTACCAATAAATGGAACATAAGATAACTGCCTTTTAATACCATATGCCTAGAAACTTGTCTAAAGTAAAAAATGGTAACCAGTCAACAAGTAGTATTACAGGGTATTACCATCATTGGCCTATATGAGCCTCTTATTTTTCCTTACATATCTTTCCTGCTTTTCCATTCCATTTCAGGTAACCATTCTGATAGGTTTTATATACACTCTTTTATTTCTCTTTTGGCAAGTTTTGTACAATAAACTCTTGGTACTCATTACCGGCCTGAATAATAAACTCCTGGCCCAGATTACTTTGAAGCAAGTCTCAGACTCAATTTCTTAATTTATATATTTTAAATTTATATAAATGAGTTTATAGTATTTTGTAAGTATATGGTATTTATTTCTTGACACTGCTTTTTGGTGATTCGTATCTGTGTTTGTGGGTACATCTAGTCTGTTCTAACTACTTCATGGTACTCTGTGGTGTATCTATCACATATTCATTGATTTTTCAGGGGTGGAAGTTGGGGGATACCTGGATGGCCTTTGTTGGTACCTTAACACAAACAGAACTATAATAAACACCTTTATACATGCCACCTACTGTACCTATGTGAGAATTCCTTTGTGATGTATGCTCACATATGGAATTAGAAGTCAAAGTATACAAGTACTTAATTTGACTAAGTGGTGTCAGATCGGTATGGAAATTCTGGAGAGCAATATGTACATGCACTAGGAACATTTGGAACCACCTAACATTTCCCCCCAGTTGGCTAGGCATAAAATGATACTGCATTAATTGCCGTTTTTATTAGTAATAGGTGTGACCATACTTTGATAGTGTTCGCTTTTCGGGTTCCCTGTTCTGTAAATTGTTTCTACCCTTGTTAAGTTTGGACTTGGGTAGTTTCTTCAAATCGGTGATCTGTTTAACTCTTACTGTGATGGTCTTGTATAGAAATTCTTAATTTAGGTACAAGCTAAATCTTCATTTAGTCTTTATCCTTGTGTTGAATTTGTCACTTTAAGAAATTCTTCTTTGCCTTTATTTTGAGGATCTGCTTCCATATTACTGACTTCCTGGTTGACTTTTCCTGTTGATGTCTTCTTCTATTTGTAGCCCAGCTTTTATAGTTGAGTAGGAATTTATTTTAACTTTTCTATATATGAACCAGTTTTTCCAGATCTATCTAAATTACCCTTTCACCATTGATTTGTGGGGTCATTTTTTTTTATTACATATTAAGTTCCCTTATGTAAATCAGTGCCTCAGATCTCTATCCCATTAGATAATTTGTGTTTTGTAAAAGTACCATACTGGTTTTTATTACTGTTGGTAGTATATCTTCACGTCTCTAGTGTAACATGATAGCACTTTTTTCTTTCTTCTCAATGCTGTTATTCATGTACTTTTGTTTTCATACACATTTTATTTATTTATGTTTTAAATTTTTTAACCTTTATTTATTTTTGAGACAGAGAGAGACAGAGCATGAATGGGGGAGGGTCAGAGAGAGCGGGAGACACAGAATCTGAAACAGGCTCCAGGCTCTGAGCTGTCAGCACAGAGCCTGACGCGAGGCTTAAACTCACAGACTGTGAGATCATGACCTGAGCCGAAGTCAGACACTTAACCGACTGAGCCACCCAGGCGCCCCGTCATACACATTTTAGAATAAACGATTTTGAGTCCAGCTGGAGTTTGGTCAAATTTAATGTAACCCTAATCCAATATAGGGGATGAAATAGTCTCTCATGATAATTGCTCTCACCCATAATTTTTTTTTTTTTTGCTCTCACCCATGATTATGGAAATCTCCATGTATATTCATCTTCTATGTCCTTTATTAGATTAAGATTCTTCTATATGAGACAATTTCTTTAAGCTAAAACTTAGATACTTGATTGTTGACTATTGTACATAAATCAAGTAAGTGGAATATTACAGTATTTCTATGAAAAATGCTGCAAAGAACATGGAAGTGCAACTATCCCCTGAACATCTTTATCAGTTCTATTGGATATATACCTAAAAGCGGGGTTGTTAAATTATAAATGATTGCATTTTTCACTGTTTTTTGAGGAACTGCTATACTGTCTTTCATTGTGGCTGCACAGTTGTGCATTTCCATCAATATATATGTATTTTTAATTGATGTTAACAGGTGTTAAGTGATAACTCCTTGTGGTTTTGATTTGCATTTCCCTGATGTTAAGCATCTTTTGATACCTATTTGCTATTTGTAGGTTGTCTTGGAGAAATTTAATGAAGTTACTTGTTTTGGTTGGTTGGTGTTGGTTGGTTGGTTTTGTTTTGGATATTAGCCCCTTATCATATAGTTAAAATCATCTATTTCTTTCATAGGTTGCCTTTGACTCTGTTGATGGTTTGTTTGGCTATGCAGTATCTTCTTAGTTGTACATCTTAACAATAGTGATGTAATATCTTCATCAATTAAGTATATTAAGCCCATTTTAAACAGTAATTGTTTCAGATGGTATATATTGGTGTCTTAAAGGTTTTTATTCTCCTTAGTTGGATATTTTTCACTTAAGATCTCCTCCTTTCCTAAGGATATCAGCTATTATGTATAATCACGTAGGGACATAGTCCTTTAGAAGGACTAAAGACCAGTTACTAATCTGCATTCTGTGAATTTAAAGGAGAGAAGGAGAGACAGGTGAGAGGTTAGAAAGTCCTAAGCATCACAAACCACTGTTTGCTACCCTCTCTTCAGGCAAAACTCTGGTCAGGTTTTTGCCTTCTAAACTCCAGAGATGTTAAAATAGGGATTGAGATGTAAAACACGCATCTTGAGGTTTTAGAGAAATATTAAGTGAATGCACTGGACAGTCATGTTTTCATTTATTCCTTACTTCAGGAGTGCTTTAAGCTAGTCTGGTTTTAGTCTGTCTATGCTGGTACCTGTGACCTAATGACTTTGTGATGAAGAGTCTGGCAATCCTTTTCCAATACAATCTGGGAAGGGAAATGAGAATTTAATTCCACCATGTCCTTTCACTGCCACCATCACCCAAGACCTTGAGACCAGAGAATTTGATCCTGCAAGTACACAGTTATGGGAGAGAAAGAAGGAAAGAGTAAACTTAGTATAGTCCAAGGTTAACAATATTGCACATAAGGATAGTAGTGACAAATATTCAATGTGGCTAAGAGTTAAATTTCAAGGGGAAAGTATACTTGTTTTCCTTAGGAAATTGTATTTCTTACAGTAATAAGACTTAAACATAATTTATAGCTCTCTTTGGCTAAACATTCAGAAATAACAGATTGTGTAAACTCTGCAGAATCTGACCATAATGTTCTGTGAACAAATTTTTGGGTGATAGGAATTTTGGTGGAATTCAGTTAAGAATGATTTATGGATGAGGAAGATATTGTCAGTAAGGCCAATTCTTGGGCAAGTAGGAGTTAGTGCAACAAAACCCCAAGCTAGCAGAGTTGTGCATAGGAGAGCAGTTTATAGTTGATCATTGTAGGAGGTAGTCTGAAGAGAATGTGATTGGATGAGAAATGACATTGGAGAATTAAGTTGGAGACAAATCAGGATAGGGTATGTATACCATGTTAGGGATGGGAGCTTTATCTTCAATACAATGAAACTTGGTAGTATTGATTAAAAGTGAAATACATGGTAATAGACCAGGAGAGTTTATGTGGTCAGGTAAACATATGGGTAATAAACTTTGTACATGGTTTGGACTTCTAAAAAGACACAATTACTTGTATTTTCGCCCCATAGGGGAAATTTTTTTTAGTAGGTATGTAGGTTGCTAATTTTAGATACGATGTACTCAGACTTAAATAAATATGCATTTCAGATATTTAACTGGGCATCCTGTTTTTATTTGATCTGGAAACCCTATGAGTAGGGTGTACTAAGTCAATAGAATCAGGTGAATATGGCCCAAGTAATAAACATCCTTATTGCAAAAATATGAGTGATGCTAGTTTGGTGAAGTTGATGATATTTTAGAGGATAACAGAGGGAAGAGCTGGTTTGGAGTTGAGGAACAAATTTGTGCAAGTGAAAATTAAGTACTGATGGCAAGGGGCTTTAATTGTGGCTGAGCTTCTAGGTGTGTATAGGTAACAACCAATGGATAACTACTCCAGGGAATAACTGCATCCTCTGACGGTCTCACAGAATGGAACAACTGGTCCCTTAGTGGAAAGGATATAATATGCCAGATGGATAGTAAACAAAGCTATGGTGACTACATATCAGATAAAAAGCAGTTCTAAGGATATACAAGATATCTACAAATTTAAACTTAAGAGAATCCAATAACCCTAATTATTTAAAACAGAAGTCTGTAAAATCAAGGAGATGAGAACCATCATAGTTGAATTGGGATTAGAGGAAAATATACAACGTCTGTTGCTCTAACTAAATCCCATTACTTATGCTTTAGTGCAAGCAAGGAAGGGTGAGACCACCTGGAATTGTAGGTTGAGACGGTAGTTACCCAGTCAAATGCTGGTAAGGCATCAAATAGATTAAACACTGAAAAAAAAGAAGAGGTCACTTTGACCTCTAAAAGTGGTTTTAGAAAGGAGCAGAAGTCATATTGTAGAAGGTCTAAGATTAAATAGGAGGTAACAGTGTAGCCATTAAGAGCCTTACCATCTCTTTGACACTGGGAGCACAGAAATATGGGAGTGATAATGAGCCTTCTTTGGTCTCAATGTAGCATGTTGATAACTATATTGCCTTAAACATGACCACATTAGAGTTTCTCTGAGGTGGCAGCTCTCAAATTTCCAGCCATTAGTGAGGAACAAGTACATTCAATGCTGATTTCCAAATTTAAAGGGGATTAAAATAATTATTTTCCTTCAGTCACTCACTTCACTGAATGACTGTAATGGACCCTGCCTGATACTGTACTATTCTATGAAGGAAAAATAATTGACCCCAGATAAGTCAATGT
Source organism: Puma concolor (assembly GCF_028749965.1). Lineage (NCBI taxonomy): Eukaryota > Metazoa > Chordata > Mammalia > Carnivora > Felidae > Puma > Puma concolor. The sequence goes on along the minus strand of NC_141672.1, from coordinate 99,634,522 downwards.
AAGCAATTTAATACACGGAATTATTTACCTAGTTGACAAAAGACCTAAAGGAGCAACTAGGGGATCACAAAGGAACACAGGGCCATCTTGGACTGGAGGGAAGCAGGAGAGAATATGGTGTTGTAAGAATCAGGAGGCTGTTGATATTTTGAACTACGGAGAGAACTGCCTTAATGGAAGCTAGAACTGCAGACAGAAGGGCTATCAAGTGGCACCTGGAGCCATGGAACAGGCAAAGTCACTGCTGGAGGCATTGACTGAGTTGGAAAAAGAGGCATAAATACTCTAGCTTTAGTTCCTCAATTCCTCTAGTCTTATATCAATGCCTCCCCATTAACCGATGGTACTTGGGAAGCAAATGGCAAAGGAGCTGAGGCAGGAGAAAGGAGGGATATATAGAGATGTGGGAACAATCAAGACATCACCAACTCAGGGAGGCAGACTTAAAGCATAAGCCTTCTGCCCTTCTTTCTTGTCTCTGTTGTAGGATAGCTATTTATCCCTACCTAATTAGGGCAGGAAGAAATATTTGACCTTTTTATGTGTAAGCAGTGTTTATTTTTCTATCTACAGCCTTTCAAACTTTGGAGCTAAGAACATATCTTTTTCTCTGCCATCAAACCTACAGTACAAAGTCAGTTACATTACTTATCTAGGGAGAGTAAAAGGGAAACTACTTAGTGGAGACTATTGATTCCAGATTCTGGTCAGGACTTGAATTTCCAGGTGGAATTTATATTATATGAACCACAGATCTAAGACATAAAACCATACACACTGTTCCAGCTGTGGCTTACCTGCTTACAAATACCTTACCCTTTAATTAAAGGTATTCACCAAGACAGTATAGTTTCATCAGAAAATTGTAACTACGTTAAATTAGCCTGGATTTGTGTTAGCTCTTTGGGTCTTTTCAACAGTTATTTGAGGTTTGCCTGCTTCTTTGCATTAACTACTGTCAAACATGGGTTCACAAAACATTCTTGGATATGTTATTCTTATTTATAAAGCACACCTCTTCATCTCCATTAACTATCTTTGGGAGATTATTCAATTTTGATTTTTTTACACGACAAATTATTCCTCCTACCTTATCTACAAAATTGATAAACACAACTTTTATACCTTCTTCCAGGATGTTGATAAAATATTGATGGTATTGGATTTCCTTAGTATCAATTCATTAATTAGCCTTCTTTGGACACAGTTCAACTAGAAACCTGCCTAGCTACATTTTCTGCCAATCTGTATTGGGCCATTTTGTCTAGGGATGATGTTTGCAACCCATTTATTTAGGTAAAGCCATTTATTTGACAAGATTTGGTCTTAATTTATATCGCTTTATAATTAGTGTTTTCTGCAAGTGCTCAAAAATAATTTGTTTGATAGCCTATTAATAGAATTACATACAGGAATGAAGTAAACGTACTGGTCTACTGCTTTGAGAAGACATCAGAGCTTTTTTCCTTTTCATTTTTCAGTGATCTCCATTCTGACTTCACAAAGAAAAAAATCAGTCTTCGGGGAATCCATAGGCAAGGTCTTGTATTAGAATTAGTAATAAAAACGGGAGTGGAAACAAGTGATGTTCTTTCCATGTAGAGATTCTTTATTTTATACATCTGGGAAAATTTAAAGCATAAGCAATAAATAAAATCACCTATAATCTATATCAGATGGTGATAGCATTTGGTGTTGAGTAACAGACACATGAAAAACTATGGCTTAAATTTGGAGTTTTAGATACTTCGTGAAACCTTCACAGATGGGCAGTCCTGAGCTGGCATGGCATTCCATGATGGTGTTAGACCCAAGCTTTTGTACCTTTCTGCACATTTCATAGGGCAAGATAGCAGCCCTATCTTTAGCCTTGTATACACATCCCAGGCTGGAAGAAAAGGTTGCAACATGTACACAATATCACCTCTGGTTTACAAATGAGAAAATGGAGGCACAGTTTCCCAAGGTATAGAGCTAGTAAAGCACGAAGTCTGAGGTTTTATTATCCATTTCTCCAACTCCCAGGTACATGTTCAAATATATTTTGCTAACATTTTACTAGCATGGGTTTAAATTATTTTTTCCACTGTAAAAAGATCTCAGAGTTCATGGTTTTGACTTATTTACTTAGGAACCAAACTACAATGTCTCATGTGACCCATCCCTTTTTTATAATTAGAGTAATCTTTTTCTGAGAGCAATGTTTGGCATAATGTGGTCTGGGAGCCAGTTCCTTAGTTTGACTGTTGGTGGTGGTGGTTGTGGTATTGTGGTAAGGCCTGTTAAAAGCATGGTATTGGACCCAATCCCAGATCCAGTGAATCAGACCCTGGAGGCTTGGTTCCATGAAAATGTATTTTTAATAAGCTGGATTAATGAATGATGTGACCATTAAACTTTGAGAACCACTGTACTAGAAGATAATTTTCTGCCAAGCACAAACTTATTCTGAGTTGCAGCTGTTTCCAGATCATAAAGTGCTTAGGGGTGAAATGAAGCAAGAGTGTCATCCTGTCCAGGAACAAAGGGTTTCTTTGCTCTGAGAAGTGGTCCCACACCTTCTGGAACCTTTGGAAATGATTTCTGCCAGCATATATAGTTGTATAAAATAGGTCCTGGCTAAAATTTCAGGCTCTGGAGCCAGAATGACTAGGTTCAAATCCTGACTCTGCCACTAAACTAGGTGTCAAACTTGGGCAAATTACTTTAATCCCTGTCTCACCTTGCTATATGTAAGGTGGAGATAATACGTATCTCAGGATTGTTGTCAGGATTAGACAATTCACAATTGGCAATAGACAATTAGGCAATTCACTTACACATAAGTGCCTGGAGTTAGTTCTCAATAATTATTTATTGGTGTTTTTGTGATGTTATGGTCAGAGCTTCAGTACCTATGTGGATGGTGCATGTTTGCCTTACTGTAAGGTCTCTGCCCATGTAGAAGAGGTAGGCTGGATCTATATGATTAAACAAACAGGCAAACAGCTGATGGCAAAGAACTGAGCTTGTAAGGTTCTGCTATAGGCTGTCCTTGTACCAGAGTTCACTTGAGATTAGCTGGCTGATTGTACAGTTGTTGCCTCAGAGCAGCCAGGCGGTTGGGAGGGAGATGGGTCTTGATTTCTCTGAACCTCAGCTCTTAATTGAGGAATACATGATCCTATCCCTCTTACCTTGGAGGAAAGCTGAGAGACTAATTAAGCTATTTCTGTGTTCAGCATTTTAAGCTCTAAAGAGAATGAACTATGTGAAAACATTACTATTGCAGCCTGTGGTTTATGTAACTAAGTTCCCTGAAGCTTCCACTGCTTCCAGTTTGGAGTATATACA